>NW_026589137.1:3106443-3134072 GCF_907164565.1 Psammomys obesus
AAGAAAGAAAGAAAGAAAGAAAGAAAGAAAGAAAGAAAGAAAGAAAGGAAGGAAGGAAGGAAGGAAGGAAGGAAGGAAGGAAGGAAGGAAGGAAGGAAGGAAGGAAGGAAGGAAGGAAGAATGGAAGGAAAAATGGAAGAAAGGAAGGAAGAAAAAAAGAAAGAAAAAGAAAGAAAGATATTCTTCTGACAGTCAGATAGAAAATCTGTGCTGATTGTCACCAAAGAAAATTAAATAGACAATCAAACAAAACTGCTGTCCATGGTGGAGCATGCCTGTAGTCCTAGTAGTACTTGTGAGGCAGAGGCAGGCACATATATGTGAGCTTCCAGTCCAGCCTGGTCTACAAAGCAAATTCCAGATTTTGTGGAGGTTCACTCTTTCAAAATGACTCCAGCTTTGTCAAGTTGACATAGAACTAGCTAGGGCAGTGGTCCAGGAATTTCTGTCCCCTTTCACAGTCATGGGTGGTAGAGGCTTTAAGTCCAGGAAACAGTCAACATTTTCTCAAGTATTTGAAATCCACAAAGTGACTGTGGATTAAACAACTGGCCTAACGAGGTACCCAGTCTAAAGCAGCAGGACCTGTGCCCAGACCTCATTCTATACTCCTGGACACACTTCTCACTTTTGTTGAACCAAGACCAACTTTAAGATTCAAGATTGCTTGGGCCTATATACCTTGGGTATCAAGCATATACAGATTCCTGCTGGTCAGCAAGGTAATTATTTTAACAAGAGATTTTAATAAATCAAGTAGGTAACATTTGGCTTGACAAGAGGCTTGTGTAAATAGATTTGATTCAAATCAGGGTCTTAGAAAGGTAAGGACTGTAAGGCATTGTCATGCATAAACACTGAGATTCTACTTGTGTGTTTGCTAATCACACTGTGCTCAGATTAATCTCTTTGATTTTTAAAAACTACTGTAGAAAGTCTTGTTTGAAACTCAGTTCTGTGGTCTCCTTCAACTTACTGTTGAGTGGAAATTACTGCTTAAAAGAAGCCTTTATCTAGATACTATAGAGTTAATAATGTTCAGGTCAGGAGGTAAAAAGAGTCAGACACTAACATGAAAGTTTGAAAGAAATGATACCTATTTAATTTCATCCACATCTACAAGTGAAGAATGTGTCTTCCCCTTAGACCCCAGATTGAAAATTACATAAATTGAACAAAAACTATATCCAGATCACTACCTACATAATTGTATTTAGTGGGACTGTTATTCTAAAGCTTGATTCAGGTCTTAGGAACACTTGTCCTTCAAAATCTGAAGGTGGTATATTTATATTAGTTCTCCATGTTTAGAAAATAATTACATAATTACCAGAGTTCAGGAGTAAGAGTAGAAAGTAGGTGAGAAGTGAAAGAGCTTAGGTGTTTGACTCTCTCTGCCTTGATATGTCTGATGTTTTGCATCATTAAGAAACACGATGATCCTGAGCTGGCGGCATTTGTTAGGAGCGGCAGGCAGCACTGGAGTTCCGGCACTGTGAAGCCACTGTGCCCCTCTTTATCCTTCCACTCCACTGCGGCAGGGTTATGGCGGCGTTTGGGGGAGTGCCCTAAAGGATTGGGTTTTCTCAGCCCCGATCTCGGGTTGGGGTACAACAGTCACCCTGATACCTAAACCATACAAAGACCCAACAAAAAAAGAGAACTTCAGACCTATCTCTCTTATGAACATTGACGCAAAAATACTCAATAAAATACTTGCAAACCGAATCCAAGAACACATCAAAGATATCATCCACCACGACCAAGTAGGCTTCATCCCAGGCATGCAAGGATTGTTCAACATACGGAAATCCATCAATGTAATCCACCACATAAACAAACTGAAGGAGAAAAACCACATGATCATCTTAGATGCTGAAAAAGCATTTGACAAAGTCCAACACCCATTCATGTTTAAAGTCTTGGAGAGATCAGGAATACAAGGCACATATCTAAACATAGTAAAAGCAATATACAGCAAGCGTATAGCCAACATCAAACTCAATGGAGAGAAACTTAAATCAATCCCAATGAAATCAGGGACAAGACAAGGCTGCCCACTCTCTCCCTACCTCTTCAACATAGTACTTGAAGTCTTAGCCAGAGCAATAAGACAACTAAAAGAGATCAAGGGGATACAAATTGGAAAGGAAGAGGTCAAAGTGTCACTATTCGCAGATGATATGATACTATATATGAGCGACCCCAAAAATTCAACCAGAGAACTCATCCAGTTGACAAACACCTTCAGCAAAGTGGCAGGATACAAAATCAACTCAAAAAAATCAGAAGCCCTCCTGTATACCAAAGACAAAAGGGCCGAGAAAGAAATTAGGGAAACAACACCCTTCACTATAGCCACTAACCACATAAAGTACCTTGGGGTGACACTAACCAAGCAAGTGAAAGACCTGTTTGAGAAAAACTTCAAGTCTCTGAAGAAAGAAATTGAAGAAGATCTCAGAAGATGGAAAGATCTCCCATGTTCATGGATTGGTAGGATTAACATTGTGAAAATGGCCATCCTGCCAAAAGCAATCTACAGATTCAATTCAATTCCCATCAAAATACCAACTCAATTCTTTACAGACCTTGAAAAAAAGATTCTCAGCTTCATATGGAGAAACAAAAAACCCAGAATCTCCAAAACAATCCTGTACAACAACAGATCATCTGGAGGTATCTCCATCCCAGATCTCAAGTTGTACTACAAAGCAATAGTAATAAAATCTGCATGGTATTGGCATAAAAACAGAAAGGAGGATCAATGGAACCGCATAGAAGATCCAGAAATAAACTCACACTCCTATGAATACTCGATATTTGACAAAGAAGCCAAAACCATTCAATGGAAAAAAGACAGCATCTTCAACAAATGGTGCTGGTCCAACTAGATGTCCACATGCAGAAAAATGAAAATAGATCTCTATTTATCACCCTGCACAAAACTAAAGTCCAAGTGGATCAAAGACCTCAACATAAAACCAGATACTCTAAATCTGTTAGAAGAAAAAGTGGGGAACAGCCTAGAACTCCTTGGCACAGGAGACAACTTCCTGAACAGAACACCAACAGCACAGGCTCTAAGAGCAACAATCAATAAATGGGACCTCATGAAACTGAACAGCTTCTGTAAAGCAAAGGACACTGTCATCAAAACAAAACGCCTGCCTACAGATTGGGAAAGAATCTTCACTAACCTATATCTGACAGAGGACTAATATCTAGTATATACAAAGAACTAAAGAAGCTGAAAAGCAGCAAACCTAGTAATCCACTTAAAAAATGGGGAACAGAGCTAAACAGAGAATTCTCGACAGAGGAATATCGAATGGCAGAGAAACACTTAAAGAAATGCTCATCCTCATTAGCCATCAGGGAAATGCAAATCAAAACGACCCTGAGATATCACCTTACACCCATCAGAATGGCCAAAATGAAAAACTCAAGGGACAACACATGCTGGAGAGGTTGTGGAGAAAGGGGAACCCTCCTCCACTGCTGGTGGGAATGTAAACTGGTACAACCACTCTGGAAATCTATCTGGCGCTTTCTAAGACAATTAGGAATAGTGCTTCCTCAAGACCCAGCTATACCACTGCTAGGTATATACCCAAAGTTTGCTCAAGTACACAAAAGAGATATTTGCTCAACCATGTTTATAGCAGCTTTATTTGTAATAGCCAGAACCTGGAAACAACCCAGATGTCCATCAACGGAGGAATGGGTACAGAAATTGTGGTATTTTTACACAATGGAATACTACTCAGCAATCAAAAAGGAGGAAATCATGAAATTTGCAGGCAAATGGTGGGATCTAGAAAGATCATCCTGAGTGAAATATCCCAGAAGGAGAAAGACAAACATGATATATACTCACTTATATAGACCTAAAAGATATGATAAACATAATGAAATCTATACACCTAAAAAAGATAATCAAGAGAGTGGACATGGGGTAAGATGATCAATCCTCGTTTAGAATGACAGATGGGATGTGCATTGAACGTATGACAGGAGTCTACTGAGTGCATTGGAAAGACTCTAACTAGCAGTGTCTTCAAAGCAAAGACTCATGACCAAACCTTTGGCAGAGTACAGGGAATCATAAGAAAGAAGGGGAGTTAGTCTGATGAGGAAAGGATAGGAGCTCCACAAGGACCAAAGATATCTGGGCACAGGGTCTTTTCTGAGAGGACATGCAACCAAGGACCATGTATGAATGTAACCTAGAACCTCTGCTCAGATGTAGCCTGTGGTAGCTCAGTAACCAATTGGTTTCCCATAGTGAGGGGAACAAGGACTATTTCTAACAGGAACTCAATGACTGGCTCTTTGGCCTCCCCACCCCCCAAGGGAGGAGCAGTCCTGTTAGGCCACAGAGGAGAGCTTTGCAGCCAGTCCTGAAGATACCTGATAAAACAGGATCAGATGAATGGGGAGGAGGTCCCCCCTATCAGTGGACTTGGCAAGGGGCACGGTGGAGAGGAGGGAGGGAGGGAGGGACTGGGAGGGAATGAGGGATCGGGACACGGCTGGGGTACAGAATTAATAAAATGTAACTGATAAGAAAAAAAAAAGAAACACGATGATCAGTTTGTCCTCCGTCACACCCATTAATAATGCCAGATGTTTCCTGAGAGAAAAATGACATATGGTCAGTGTTTGGCATCACAGAAGAAGTAAAGCATGTAAAAGACTAAGTTTATTAAAATATTTGTCTCACTATCCTACCCTCTAAGACAGTCAATTTCTACAGGCCAGTTTAATACTTCAGCAAGGTGCTATCAATAAACATAAACCATAAGCACATATCTAACATGCAATTTAAAACATTAATAGACAGCAAAAGCCTCTAAAGAAATGCTTCCAACACAGAATATGGGGGAGCATAAGACGGACTCCAAATAAAACACAATACAAAAGAAGAGCTACAAACACACACACACACACATGAAGAACCCTTGTGAGGATGTTCACCATGATGGAAGGATAAACACAAATAAAAGAAGATGGGTTCTTGGAAATTACCTGAGGATACCTAATGTTCCCTTTATACATAAGGATGTCCAACATGGTGATCATTATGAGGAGCAAATTATGTTACATTTGCCTCATTTAGTGGGTGTACTTTTGTGTGAGTGTGTGAGAGTGTATGTGTGCCTGTGTGCATGTGCTTGTGTGTGTGTGTGTGTGTGTGTGTGTGCATGATTGCCTATGGTCACAATGTACTTGTGGAAATCAGAGCAAGGCTTGAAGGACTTGGCTCTCTCTGGATCCCAGGCTAGCATTAGCCTTTACCTGCTAAGCCGTTCTGTCAGTCCCAGGAAATGAAGTGTTAAAATCGCATCAGACATAAAATGAAGGTTATACAACCTTTCAATGCTGGCCACACAGTTCTGAATTACCAGCATGAGGTTCTCTACAAGTTCCAGGCCATCCTGGCTACAGAGTGAAGCCCTCTATAAGAAAATTAGAATAAAAACAAAACAACAGAACAACACCCAGGACTAAAGCATTAGTGAAAGGGTCTCCTGGGGAGTGGGCTGGCTTTAGTCACATAACTGAGGATGACCTTGAATGTCAGTGTTAGCTTCCTCTATGTTCAAGGGCTGGGACAACACACATGTCTGGTTTGATAAACATAGGTTATTTTTTCTGTGATGAGATTGGGTTCTTCTCTGTAGCTCAGGCTCTGAGAACTCACCTCCCCACTGTAGCACCTGTAACACAGGGTTGGCCTTCTCCATGCTGAGATTACAGGGAGAAGCCACCATGGCCAACTCTGGCCTTACCTTTATGGACAATTGTCTTTAGGCGGGACACAAAAAATGTTCAGGAAAAACGCCAAAACAGCAATGAAGAGAAATGTGCTGATGTGTTTACAATTAGCAAACATAAAGCAAAAATGTACACTTTGTACATACTAACCAACATTGTAAACAAAGACAGACTGTCACCCTATATTATACCAACCACACCTCAGTTTCTTGGGCCTGTCCTACCAGGACCTTACTTAGATACATGGACACTGACAAAGGTTTTGACTTGGTCCACCTAGACACCACATGAGAATAGTTCCACTTCCAGTTTGCATAGCTCCCACTCCCATCCCAGAACACCAGGACAGTAAGGCAAGGCTCTGGCAGGCTGGCTTTTGTGGGTAGCTTCTAGTGTTAAAGGGCAAAGTGGAGGCAGATGAGATTACTCAACAAATAAACGTGCTACCCTGCTAGCCTGGTTTTGAACTTCAGACGCACACATTCGGAAGGAGAGAACCAAGTCATTCAAAGCTGTCCTCTGACCTGTAGATATGAGGCACAAATCCTACCCCCAAGAAAAGACCCTCAGACAAAAACACTTTAAAATGTAATCGAAACTGTGCAGTAAGTAAAGACAAGAAAGACAGCTGTCAGAGAGCCTGAGGCCTCTCTGTACCAGCTTGCTCCTCCTCTAAGGACCTGAGGCCACACAATCTGCTTACCTTTCTTCAGCACAGAAATAGTGATTTCCCTGGAAAATGCGCTCCAGCTCCTGCAGCTGCTGCTCAGTAAACCTGTCATGGAGGCGGCGGCAGGGCACCAGCACTGGCACAGGCTGGACCGTGGACACCGAAACTGGCAAAGGCTGTGTACGGGGCCCTGCATTTGGTATGGACTGCATACAGGCCATGAAGACCATCATTGGCTGTGCACCACGTGTGCACATATGTGGCATGCACGGAACCCTAACTGGCATAGTCTGGGCATGGGGCACAGAAACTGACATAGGTGGACATGGGACACAGGAACAGGCATAGGCTGTGCCCAGGGCAGAGTAAATAGCATACACTGTATATTTGGCATATTGAATGTCATAGGCTGTACATGGGGCACAGGAACAGACATAGGCTGAAGCCAGGCATAGTGACTGGCATTCACTGTACCTGGTGTCCCAGTAATTCATATTGGCTGTACATTTTTCACAGTAACAAGCATATGCTGTTCCCTGGCACATTAACTGGCACAGACTGTTTGTAGAGCATAGGAATGGCCACAGACTGTACACCAGACACTTTCTTTGACATTCACTGTGCACATGGCACCCTATGTCACACTCAGGTGTCAGGTCTTTTCTTCCACTATGCTTCTTGGGATTTAGTTAAGGCCATTAGGATTACTCAGCAAGTACCTTTATGTATGGACACATCTGATTTTCCCTGTTGTTTTAGAAGCTGGCATTTTGCTTTTACACTTCTGCACTTTCAATTGCTTTAGGGTAATGAGATTTGAATGCATATTCTCAATCAATTATCTGTAATCCGGGCAACTAAAATTTTTACAAAAGCAAATCACAAAGGATGCCAACCTACATAGTGCATGAGAGAAGGTTCATGCTTGCTATGCTGAATTTGTAAAACATTTATATTCTTTTTATATCTTTAAAGTGGGGAAAAAAGAATCTTAGCCTTTTAGAGTAACAATGAGAAAATGAATGAAGAAAGTCAAGTGTCATAGTGTACCTAAAAAGAACCGCCAGAACATGGATCCATCCAGTCCTCATTGACAGGCAGAGAGAGGATTTATTATTTAATCCTTACCTCAGTGACTTTGCTTTATGCCAATGAAAGATATATTAAATTAAATGAGCTTGAATTTTTACTAGTTTTTGATGTGCACCAAAGCTATGTCATTATCAGATATCACGAATCTGGGTAGTGTGGTATATCAACAGGCATACTTATACCAGACAGTGTTTGGGTTCATTGTGAAGGAGTCTGGGATCATAGATCACTCGATGGTGTGAGGTTATCTTGCTCTTTACTCCACCAGCCAATATTTCTCATTTGAAGCCAAACTTTTGCTCAATGGTTTCAATATTAATTTGATTGATTTTCGTTTTTTTTTCTTTGATATTCAGTTTATTCATTGGTTAAGGGAAAGGAAGTTTTAGAATCTATACAACTGGCCATATTGTTTATTTTCTTCAACTATTAGGTGTCTCTCTCTGTCTCTCTCTCTCTCTCACACACACACACCAGTAACAAACAAACAAACAAACCATTAACTGGAATACCAAACTTTATATCATTTTTATTCTATGCACTAAACAATTATGGGAAAAATATTCTCAACAATCTAGATTCAAGTAAGAGCTACTTAATTCTACTGAACTTTGAAAAGGTTCTCATTAAATGTAGAGTTACTGAGAGGCTGCCTGCATGGAGCCTTCACATTCTAGTCTCTTTGGCATGGTAAGATATTCTGCAGGTTACAGAAAGAGAACCCTGGACACCAACCCAGCCATAAAACCCTTGACCTAGAGTCTGCTCTGCCTGCAAGATGTGCCTGTTCAATAGTGGCACAGACTTGTAAATCTAGGCAACCAATGTCTAGTTTTAGTTGACATTGATGCCTGGAGAGGGAGCCCATCCTCTACATTGCCTGGATGGCCACAAACTGGAGACTGGATAGCCCAGAGACCTAGGATAGAACCAGACATAACTGGGAAAAGTCAATGAAATGATTTCTAATGCATTCTTTTATACTCACAGACTGGTTCCTTGTCCAGTCATCATCAGAGAGGCTTTCCCTGTCAGGAGATGGAAGCAGATGCCGAGACCTACAACTAAGCATTATATGGAGAGATTCTAAATTGGAGGTCTCTTTTAGTCTCCTTCCCATGGAGTTTGGAGAAACCAACATAAGAGGGGAAAATATGATGGCCAACTGATGGGCAGAGTGAATGGAATTCTATGTAAGAAGTGGGAAATAGTAAGAGCTGGAGGGGTCGGGAACTCCACAAGGAGAGCAACAGAAAAAGATAATTTGAACACAGGGAATTTCCCAGAGACCCATACTCCAACCAAGGACTATTCATGGAGATGACCTGGAACCCCTGCACAGGTGTAGCCCATGGCAGTTCAGTGTCCAAGTGGGTTACATAGTAATGGGAAGAGGGACTGCCTCTGACATAATCTGATTGGCCTGCTCATTGATCACTTCCCCCTGAGGGGGGAGCAGACTTATCAGGCCACAGTAGAGGACAATGCAGCCACTTTTGATGAGAACTGATAGACTAAGATCAGAAAGAAGAGGAGAACCTCCCCTATCAGTGGACTTGGGGAGTGGCATGCATGCAGAAAGGGGAGGGAGTGTGGGATCAGGAGGGGAGGAGGGAGGGGCTTATGGGGGGATACAAAATGAATAAAGTGTAATTAATAAAAAAAATAAAAAAAAAATACAATAAGACAAGGCAAAAATCAATATATTGAGGCTGGACAAGACAATCAATTAGGAGAAAAAAAATTCCTAAGAGCAGACAAAGAGTCAGAGACACACTTTTACCCCTACTGTTAGGAGACCCCCCCACAAACTAATAGTCCTAATACATATGCAGAGGATTTAATGCAGACCCATTCAAACTCTAAGCTTGCTGCTTTAGTCTCTGCTTATCTGATTTGATGCGCCATGTTCTCCGGGTGTCCTTCAACCCCTCTAACATCTACAATATTTTCCCCTCTTATGTTGATTTTTGTTTTTTATTAGCTTTCAGGATAGCAATTGCAATGGGTAACAAAATGCATCAATTCAGAGATAACAGCAAGCAGTGCTTAATTTTTGAACCATGAGCTGATAATACCACCAAATCCTTGAAAGAAAAAGAAAAAACAGGTCTAGAGATGCACAAGAATTGTTTGCAATTTAAAGATGAATGTAATAGAAAACGAAACCTTTTGTCTAGAAGATCTTGGTAATTATACATATGCCCAAATCCATTAATCAATCACCCCAATTCTTTACAAATCAGGAAAAGAGATATAGAAACTACACTTCTCAGTGTATATTTCCTAGGTGCAAAGTAGTATTCCAATGAGTTCCAATAAACAAAACAAGCTTATGTAAGCATGTAATAAATAAGACATCTTTATAAGGACATTCATAATTTATCTACACATAAATCTGAGGTAGGCACTGGATACTATTTGCCAAATATAACTGCCATAAGGTGGAACTTATAGTACCTATTTTTCTTTGCCCTTTTTTATTGAATTTTTTTTGAAATTTCATACATGAGTCTTGTATTTACATCATTTCCACACCTCTATCTCCTCCTTCTAACTCCTCCTCTTCCCAGTGTTATCCAACTCTCTCTCTCATTTAGGACTTCTTTTTACATTATGGTTTTAGACACATACACACAAAGACACACACTCATACACACACACACACACACACACACTTTATGTATATAAATACAGCTTTCTGAGGTTACTTAGGGTTTCTCACTTACACATCTGTAGGGAATTTGGATAGCCCAACAGGGTGTTCCTCACTGGAAAAGGCTGAATTTCCCTCTCTCAGCAACCATTGTCCAAAGCTCTTCTTCTATAGGTGGGGCGGGCTTTGTGTGATCTATCCACACTGAAATTTTAACTGGTGTTGTCTTGTTTGGGTTGACCATACTGTTGCAGTTTCATGTGAGTGGCTTCCCTGTCATGGATAAAAATCAAAGTCTTTTAGCAGAACTTCTGTGCCTCTGGCTTTTGCAATCTTTTTACTCTTATTGTTTAGGCCAGCTGTCAGAAAGGTAACTCCTTGAGGAGTATGATACCTATCAGCTTCAGAATTTGGACAGAAATCACCAAGCAGTTATGGGGCAAGTATAATTCTTGGGGGATAAATGAGAAAAACTGGTACTTTTTAATGGCATAGGATTGATTTTTGCAATTAAAAGTCATTAAAAATTCTAGAAGTTCTGTTAGTTTAATATTTGGACTTGTTACTAAGCTGCTAAGTTACTTCGGGAACAAGAAAAGGTAAGACCTTAAGAGAATGGGTCAATGACAGAGATGTTGCCTATTTGAAAAGGCATTTACAATGGGTATTGACTAATCATATACGGAACTTTGCATTTTGTGTTAGCCACATTATTATTCAAATATAAAGAATTTCATGTGAATAGTCTCTTTAACCTACTACATCATTAATATTTTTAAAATAATAAAGACTAATTGTAATATTGTACTATACTATTTCATTTATGATCATAGTCTTGTTGAAATGCACTTATACATATTATCCAAAATGATATTTTACATTTTTTTGTAGTAAGACTTTGAATTCATATGTTTTACTCTTTAGGAAAATATAATTTGGTACTAGTCAGAGCCCAAGTACTCAGTAATAACTTGTGTGGCGTCTGCCATATTGGTCAATGTAGAGCTAAGTTTTTGCCCCTCAAAAGCAGCCCCACTAGCTTCTTCTGGAAGTTTTCTTGAATCAGAGCACCTGGGTCTACTAAATCAGTATCATTTTAATAAGGTCTGGCGACCTGGAATCCTGAGTGAATGTGTTGACTTGAGCACACTATGTAAAAGAACCCAATGCCTCAGACCCATGGGAATTGAGAAACCTGGTCAGACTAGGAGTAATCACAAAGTCTTCCTTTGGTCTTTGTGCAGATGTATACAGTGTAGACCAGAAAGCAAGGACCATGTCTTCCTCCTCTCCTATGTTTGCAACCTGAGACTGCACCCCTATTCATCTTATCTGTCCATGAATCTTTCTCTTCTTTCCTTATTGTTTCCTCGCCCATCAGTTTCCAGGATCTAGCCATGTAGAACATATCAATAAGGCCTCTATGTAGTTTCAATTCACATTAACCATTTGGATGGCTGGATGGCATTCGGCTTTTCTTAGGACCAAAGTCCTGTTTTATTCAGTTTTCATTCTCCTAGTTTAAAGCCTTTTTTGTAACTTCACTCTGATTCCCATCCATTGTCAGAAAATTGAATGAGGGTTTTATTCTTTTCTTAGAATCTCTTGTCCATTTTACCTCGTGGTTTTGTTATCTTGGACTGAAGAAATTAGGAGACCATTCTAACAGTATGCATTATAAATTTATCTTCACCATCTTAAAAAACATCCTTTAATAACATTATATAGACAAATCATTTTATTTCTAAACCATTTGTTATTTCAATTCGAATCATCTCTTTATCTTTTTTACTTATCTTTTTTCCAGAGGTGAAAAATCAAATTGCTTTTCATATTTAAAGCCAAGCAAATACTGACAAATCACCAAAGAAAAAAAGTCCATCATATTTATTCTCTTCTTACTTACTTTTCTTCCTTTTCTTTATATTTGAAAGCCTGTACAGTTCACATAATAACTTTAAAATACCTACACATCAACCTCAATTATACTATATAAGGGCTGTATGTTGTATAGTCACTAATTCTTCTGAGCTTTATATTCCTGCCTGCAAACACTTTAGTTTTGAGTATTAGGTGAAATAACATATATGGAATGCTAAGTATATTGCCTGGTATGACGAACTAAATGTTAAGTATTGTACTAACATGATAATATTGACTTTAGTAATCACTCCCAGGATTCCCTATCTGATAAAACCTCTCTCTTATTCCTGGTTACGTCCCAAGTTGCATCTAACCATATAATCTTTGTTAAAAGAATAGTGTCTAAATTTTGAACAGCTGTCTTTTACTTAGCCCCAGACTTCTATTCTCACTGCTTGAAACTTGTTGCTCTCCATCCCTATTCTAGTGTTTCCTGTTAGATATGTTAGTTGATATTGCCATGCTTCTTCAATTATATAGGATCTGCTTTAAATCTAAGAGGTTGAATTTTACAGTTGTTATTATGTAAGATATTAGATAAAATAACACGAAAATGATATATAATGTACCAACTGTCATTTCTTAAAGTACTATAATCCAGTGCTCTGACCCAATTTTAAATCATTTCCTTCATTTCTTTTTATTAATCATATCACTCTTAATTATGGTTTTTCAAAAAAATTAAAGAAAGAATTTCACAAATATTTCCAAGAAACATAAGAATGCCTGAATTAGTAATCACTATTATATGGCATTTTCTAGAGTGTGTCTACATTTGAAGGTAATGAACTGCTTCACACTTGGCTCATGGCATACCCCCACCTCCCACATATCCTTTGAAAATTGAGTCAGAGCTCCATTTTCAGCTGCCTTGAGGTGTTGCTGAAATCATTCTGCCATTTCAGAGGTTTAGAAAGACCTTCGTCAACAGTAGAAAAAAATCTAATTATAAAGTCTAATAAGGAAATCTATGCCTATGAGTACCATGGAGCTGATGCTGAGCAAGATGAGTGCACTTCAGAATTAAAATGTGATGGTAAATCATTGAGCTTCAGGGAAAAGGACTAGCAAAGGCTTAGAGCACAATGTGAGGATCAATAGTGGAAGAATAAAATAATTGAATTAGCAAATCCTCAGGACAAATAGATTGAAGGGAACTATGGGAAGCAAAGCTCTGAATAACTTACAAAAGTTAACAGGACCTACTACAGGAAAAGTGGGCCTACATATTTTGGAATGGCACAGAAAATACCTTATCCTACACAGTGAAATTGTTACTGCTGTTGCCTTGACAACCTAAGGCTGATTATGTTTGTTTTAGGAGTGTTCAGTACCCCAATTCAGAACTGTGTAATAAAAAGCAAAAGTTTATTTCAATTTTTGTGCCAACCATTTGGAAGTTCAGTGATTTGGCTATGGTAATTAAGTTCAATTCCTCACCCAATAATTGGAGACAAAATAATGCATATGTGTTAGGACTTTATTGCTAAAATTATATAATGTTGAGGCTGATGAAATGCCTCAGTGTTTAAGAATATGTATTGTTCTTAGAAAAGAGTTGAACTTGGACAATCCAAGATGGCGGTGAACATCACGGACTGTATCTAAGGGGCAGAGGATCTAAAACTCTGAAGTGGTGAGTGGAGAGACAGCTGAACCCAGAACACAGACATTGAGGCTTCCTGGGAGAAAGGGTACAAACCCTGAGCTGAGAACATTAGGATTCAGGTTAACCATGGACTTCTCTGAGGACTTCTCCTGGGGACTCAATTCCCAGGCACTTCCCCTTGATGGGGTTCACTACTCAGTGATGGAAGCAGTGGCAGAGGCAGCCGTGGAGGCAGCAGCAACAGCCCTGCAATTTCCGCAGCTCCTAGCACAGAGAACAGTGCCGACATTCCACAGGCCAACCAGGTTCATGGCTCCCCAGGGCCTTCCAGAAGTCATCTGTTCCAGGAGCCTCCTAGTTCTGCAGTGGTGGCTGGACTCCCAGTGGACCACAACACCAACCCCCAAGTTCTGTGGCAACATAGCGATTCTTGGGACAGCATTATCAACACTGAAGACCTTGCTATGCAGGTCTACCAGTGAAGTCCAGGCAAAGAACTCCTAGAGCCCAGACAGATCTGAATACCAGAACAACAGTATGACAGAACTGTAGAACACTGAGGTATTCAGAAAATCTGCACAGGTTCATTGCACCTGCCCACGAAGAATGCCTGCAAACTGTGCCCACAAACAACACTAACATCCGCACCTGCTCCTGCACCTGGACCCCCACCCCTAAATTCCAAGCATCTACACACCCTAGCACTCTGTCTTTCAAGACACACTTCCACACTCATGCTCAAACTTGCTTCCCCGCAACTGTGATTCAGCACCAGTAGACCTTCAACATTCAGGTACTCCTGAAACACCATGAACACTCTCAAACCAGTGGACCTCTCTCATCTTCCTGAAAAATACTCCAGACAACAGAGAAAGACAAATCCACTCTGAAATACAGACTCCAGGAACAAACAGTGAATATTACAGATAAGCAGATGGCCAGAGGTAGGTATAAGAACACACCTAACAAAGATCAGGACATTATGGCTTCACCAGAACACCCCCCCCACACACACACAAATCAATGGATATTTCAATTCACCAGAAACACAGGAAAATGACTTTAAAACTATGCTTATCCAGTTATTAGAAGCACATGAAGAAGAAACGAACAAATCTCTCCGAGAAATAGTCACACAAGTGGAGAAAATTAAAGAGGAAACAAACAAGTTCTCAAAGAAATAACCCCATAAATGAAGGCAAATGAAGGGGAAATGAACAAAGCTCTCAAAGAAATACAGGCAAATATAGCCAATCAAATAGAGGCACAAATAGAGGCAAAATTAGTGGAACACAGGGAGGAAGTAAACGAAAAAAAAAATAGAAACCATTATAGAAAGACGGGTATCTAGTTTCAAATAGATGAAGGAAATGGTGCAAGGCATCAAAACAGAATTATAATCAATAAAAAAAAAAAAACACAAACTGAGAAAACCCTGGAGCTGGAGAACTTAGAGAAAAGATCAGCAACCACAAAGATAAGCATTACCAATAGAATACAAGAGATGGAAGAGAAAATATGTTGTGCTGAAGATACACTTGATGAAATTGATACTTCTTTCTGAAAAGTCCCAAACACAAAACATCCAAGATATCAAAGACACCATGAAAAGAAAATATCTAAGAATAATAGGAATATATGAAAAAGAACAGTCCAGGCAACAAGGTCCAGAAAATATTTTCAAAAAAATCACAGAAGAAAATTTCCCCAACTTAAAGAAAGAAATGTCCATAAACATACAAGAGGTCTACAGAACACCAAATAGACCAGACCAGAAAACAAACTCTTCATGTCACATCATAGTCAAAACACTAAACTTACAGAACAAATTAAAAATATTAAAGAAGGAAGGGGAAAAGACCAAGTAACATATAAAGGTAGAGTTATCAGAATCACACAGTAATTCTCAATGGAAACTAAGAAAGCCAGAAGGGCCTGGTTAGATGTCAAGCAGACTTTAAGGGACCACAGATGCTATACCAAACTACTGTACCCAGCAAAGCTTTCAAACAACATAGATGAAGAAAACAAAATTATCCATGACGAAACTAAACTTAAAAAATATCTACACAGCAAACCAGCGATACAGAAAATAAAAGAAGGAAAACTCCTATCCAAAGAAAACAACTACACTGAATAAAACAGGACATAGATAACTTTCACAACAAAAATTAAAAGAAGCCAAGCAATGAATCACAATAACACCACCAACTCCACAATAAAAGGAACTAACATTAATTGGTTACTGTTACCTATCAACATCAGTTGACCCAACTCTCCAATAAAAAGACAGATACTAACAAAATGGTTGCATAAACAGTATCCAATACTCTGCTACATCAAGGAATGCACCTCTGGAACAAAGATAAATACTACCTCAGAGTAAAGTGCTGGAAAAAAATATTTTTCAAGCAAATAGACCCAGAAAAGAAGCTGGGGTAGCTATTCTAATACCTAATAAAATAGAATTTCATCCAAAATTAATCTAAAAAAGATGAGGAGGGGCACTTCATTCTCATCAAAGGAAAAATCCACCAGGAGGACATCACAATTCTGAACATCTATGACCAAAATACAGGAGTGCCTACATTTGTAAATGAAACATTATTAAAGCTCAAATCACACATCTATTCCAACACCTTGATAGTGGGAGACTTCAACACTCCACTCTCATCAAGGAACAGATGATCTACACATAAGCTAAATAGGGAAATAAAGATATTACAGAAGTCCTAAATCAAAAGTACCTAATAGATGTCTACAAAACTTTTCACCCAAAATCCAAAGAGTATACCCTCTGTTCAGTATCTCATGGAACATAATCCAAAATAGACCATACAGTTGGTCATAAAGCAAGCCTCAAGAGATACAAGAAGATTGAAATAATCCCTTGTATTCTAAAGGACCATCATAGACTAAATGTGGACCTCAACAACAACAGCAAAAAACCTATGCACACAAGGAAACGGAACAATTCCCTACTCGATGACAGATGGGTTGGGGTAGAAATAAAGAAAGAAATTAAAGACTTCCTAGAATTCAATGAAAATGAAGGCACAAAATATCCAAACTTATGGGACACAATGAAAGCAGTGCTCACAGGAAAATTAATTGCAATAAGTGCCTTCAAGAAGAAATTTGAAATATCTCATACAAACAAATTAATGGCCCAACTGAAAGTCCTAGGAAAAAAGGAGCAGACACACCCAAGAGGAGTAGACGACTGGAAATAATCAAACTCAGGGCTGAAATCAATAAATTAGAACCAAGTAAAACATTTCAAACAATCAATGAAACCAAGAGCTGGTTCTTTGAGAAAATCAACAAGATAGACAAACCCTTAGACAAACTAACTAAAAGGCATAGAGAAACTATCCAAATCAGCAAAATCAGAAATGAAAAGGGGAATATAACAACAGAGACTGTGGAAATCCAAACAATAATTAGGTCTTACTACAAAAGCCTGTATGCCACAAAATTTGAAAATCTAAATGAAATGGACAGTTTTCTTGATAGATTCCATCTACCAAAATTAAGTCAAGATCAAATTAAGAAAGATTGAAAAGTCTAATATCCCCCATGGAAATAGAAGCAGTCATCAAAATCTCCTTTCCCAAAAAAAGCCCAGGGCCAGATGGTATCAGTGCAGAATTCTACTGACCTTCAGAGAAGAGCTAACTCCAATTAACTTCAAACTATTTCACAAAATAGAAACAGAAGGAACATTACCAAACTCATTCTATGAAGCCACAGTCACATTGATACCAAAACCACACAATGACCCAACAAAAAGAAAACTTCAGACCTACCTCACTTATAAACATTGATGCAAAAATACGCTATAAAATACTGGCAAACTGAATCCATGAATATATAAAACACATCATCTACCATGACTAAGTAGGCTTCATCCCAGGCATGCAGGGGTAATTCAATATATAGAAATCCATCAGTGTAATCCACCATATAAACAAACTGAAGGAGAAAACCCACACGATCATCTCCTTAGATGTTGGAAAAGTATTTGACAAAATCCAACACCCATTCATGTTTAAAGTCTTAGAGAGATCAGAGATACAAGGCACATACCTAAACATAGTAAAAGCAATATACAGCAAGCCTGTAACCAATATCAAACTAAATGGAGAGGAAATTAAATTTATTCCACTGAAATCAGGGACAAGGCAAGGATTCCCATTCTCTCCATATCTCTTCAACATAGTACTTGAAGTCCTAGCTAGAGCAATAAGACAACTAATGGAGATGAAGGAGATTCAAATGAGAAAAGAAGAAATCAAAATACCAGTATTCGTTGATGATATGAGAGTATACATGAGAGACTCCAAAAATTCAACCAGAGAACTCCTTCAGCTGATATAATAAAAAAATTAAAAAAATAAAATAAAAAACAGAAACAAAACAAACAAACAAAACAAAACAAAAAAACAGAAGTCATCCTGTATTCCAAAGACAAAAGGGCTGAGAAAGAAATAAGGAAAACAACACTCTTCACAATAGCCACTAATAACATAAAGTAACTTGGTGTGAATTGAACCAAGGAAGTAAAAGACCATTTCGGAAAAAAAAAAGAAAAAAAAAACCTTTAAGACTCTGAAGAAAGAAATTGAAGAAGACATCAGAAGATGGAAAGATCTCCCGTGCTCATGGATCTGTAGTATTAATGTAGTGAAAATCGTAATCCTGCCAAAAGCAATCTTCAATTTCACTGCAATTCCCATCAAAATACCAACAAAATTCATTACAGAACTTGAAAGAAAAATTCTCAACTTCATAAGCAAAACCAAAAAACCCAGAATTTCCAAAACGATCCTGTACAACAACTGATCATCTGGAGGTATCACCATCCCTGATCTCAAGCAGTGCTAAAGCAATAGTAATATAAACTGCATGTTACTGGCATAGAAACAGAATAATCTATCAATGGAATCAAATAGAAGACCCAGAAATAAAACTCACACACCTATGGATACTTGATTTTTGGCAAAGAAACTAAAACCACACAATGGAAGATGACAGCAACTTCAACAAATGGTGCTGGTCTAACTGGATGTCTACTTGTAGAAAAATGTAAATAGATCCATATTTACCACTCTGCACAAAACTAAAGTCCAAGTGGATCAGACCCCAAAATGAAACCAGACACTCTAAATCAATTAGAAGAAATAGTGGGAAAGAGCCTAGAACTCATTGGTATAAGAGACAATTTCCTGAACAGAACACCAACAGCAAAAGCTCTAAGATCAACAATCAACAAATGGGACCTCATGAAACTGAAATGCTTCTGTACAGCAAAGGATACTGTCATCAAAGCAAAACAGACTGGGAAAGGATATTTACCAACTCTATATTGACAGATGGATAATATACAGAATACACAAAAACTAAAGAAGTTAAAAAAATACAAATCAAGTAATCCAATTAAAATGGTGTACAGAGCTAAACAGAATTCTCTGGAGGGGAATATAGAATGGCAAAGAAACACTTAAAAAATGTTCATCATGCTCAGTAATCAGGGAGATACAAATCAAAATGATCCTGAGATTTTACCTGAGACCCATCAGAATGTCTAAGATCAAAAGCTCAAGTTACAATACATGTGGGAGAGGATGTGGAGAAAAGTGAACACTCCTTCATTGTTGGTGGAAATGTAAACTTGTACACCTATTTTGGCAATCAATCTGGCACTTTCTCAGACAATTAGAAATACTTTTTCCTCAAGATCCAGCTATACTACTCCTAGGCATGTATCCAAAAGATGCTCAAGTACACAACAAGGCATTTGTTCAACCATGTTTGTAGCAAATTTATTTGTAATAGCTAGAATCTTGAAACAAGCCAGATGTTCCTCAACAGAAGAATGGATACAGAAATTGTGGTACAAATACACAATTAAATACTACTCAGCAATTAAAATGAACGAAATCGTGAAATGTGAATGCAAATGGTGGGAACTAGAAAAGATCATCCTAAGTGAGGTATCCCAGAAACAGAAAGACACAAATGGTATATACTCACTTATAAGTGGATACTAGATATATAATATAGGATAAACCTATAAAAATCTGTACCCCTGAAAAGCTAAGCAAGAAGGAAGATCCTGGGTAAGATGATCAATCCTCACTCAGAAAGACAAAAGGGATGGATATTGGAAGGAAAAAATAGGCAACAGGACAGCAGCCTACCATAGAAAGCCTCTTAAAGACTCTACCCAGCAGTGTGTCAAAGCAGACTCTGGAACTCATATCCAAACATAGGGCAGAGTGCAGGGAATCTTGGGAAAGAAGGTAGAAATAATATGACCTGGAGAGTACACAATCTCAACAAGGAGAGCAACAGAACCAAAATATCTGGAAACAGGGGTCTTTTCTGAGACTGATACTCCAACCAAGGACCATTCATGGATATAACATAAACCCCTGTTCAAATGTAGTCCATGGCAGCTCAGTATCCAAGTGTGTTCCCTAGTAAAGGGAACAGTGACTGTCTCTGACATGAACTGAGTGGCTAGCTCTTTGCCTTCCCCTGAGGGGGCAGAAAGCCTTGTTTGGCCACAGAGGAGGACAATGCAGCTAATACTGATGAGACCTGATAAGTATTGATAGAAGGCAAAAGAGGAACTCCCCTCTCAGTGGACTTGGAGAGGGGCGTGGGAGGAGATGACGGAGGGAGGGTGGGATTGAGATGGAGTGAAGGGATACAAAGTGAATAAAATGTAATTGATATACAAAAATGAAAATTAAAAAAAATGTTGAACTAGGTTTCTAGCACCCACTTCAGGCAGCATACAATTGGCTGTAACTCTTTTTCCAGAGGCTATTATGCCTTTTGGTCTCTGCAAACACTGTATTCACATACACATGCCTGAAGACTGGGTCACCCAAACACACAAATTAGTCTTTTTTAAATAAGGTAATTCATGTAATTACGTTAGTATATTATAGGAACAACAAAAATATAAATTTTTCTAGTCAACTTTTAGTTCCTATAACATTATAGACTAAAATTGTTCATTTATATAAAATAGTTTCATAATTCTGAAGGCTTGGAAAACTAAAATCACTCTGTTTTGATGCATGGAAAGGTGGCAGAAAGTGACAGCTCACTCTCATGATAACCTACCTTCTCTCCGGAAGAAAGAACTTGCTTCAAAAGTCTATATGCCACAAAATATGAAAATCTAAATGAAATGGACAATTTTCTTGATCGATTACACTTACCAAAGCTGAATAAAAACCAGATAAACCAATTAAATAGGCCTATATCACTTAAGGAAATAGAAGCAGTCATCGAAAGTCTCCCATCGAAAAAAAGCCCAGGACCAGATGGTTTCAGTACAGAATTCTACCAGACTTTCAAAGAAGAGCTAATTTCAATTCGCTTCAAACTATTCCACAAAATAGAAACAGAAGGAACACTACCAAACTCATTCTATGAAGCCACAGTCACCGTGGTACCTAAACCTCACAAAGACCCAACAAAGAAAGAGAATTTCAGGCCAATTTCCCTTATGAACATTGATGCAAAAATACTCAATAAAATACTTGCAAACCAAATCCAAGAACACATCAAAGATATCATCCACCATGACCAAGTAAGGTTCATCCCAGGCAAGCAAGGGTGGTTCAGCATATGGAAATCTTTAATGTAATCCACCTTATAAACAAACTGAAGGAGAAAAACGTAGCTCTGGAAGTCCTTGCCAGAAAAAATAAGAGAGATGAAGGAGATCAAGGGGATACAAATTGGAAAGGAAGAAGTCAAGTTATCACTATTTGCAGATGACATGATAGTATTCCTGAGTGACCCCCAAAATTCTACCAGATAACTTCTACAGCTGATAAACACTTTCAGCAAATTGGGCGGATAAAAAATTAATTCAAAAAAATCAGTAGCCCTCCTGTATAGAAAAGACAAAAGGGCTGAGAAAGAAATTAGGGAAACAATACCCTTCACAATAGGCACAAATGACATAAATTACCCTGGTGTGACCCTCACCAAGCAAGTCAAAGACTTGTATAAAAAAAATTTCAAGTCTCTGAAGAAAGAATTAGAAGATATCAGAAGGTGGAAAGATCTCCCATGCTCATGGCTTGGCAGGATTAACAGTAAAAACGGCCATCTTAACAAAAGCAATCTACAGATTCAATGCAATTCCCATTAAATTACCAACACAATTCTTTATAGACCTGGAAAGAAAAACTCTCAACTTCATATGGAATAACAAGAAGCCCAGAATTGCTAAAACAATCCACTACAATTAAAGATCTTCTGGAGGTAGCTCCATCCCTGATCTTAAGCTGTACTATAGAGCAACAGTAATAAAAACTGCATGGTACTGGCATAGAACCAGAATGGTGGATCAATGGCACCGAACAGAAGACCCAGAAGTAAACCCACACACTTATGGAGACCTGATTTTTGACAAAGATGACAAAACCATACAACGGAAAAAAGATAGCATCTTCAACAAATGGTGCTGGTCTAACTGGATATATACATGTAGAAAAATGCAAATAGATCCATAGTTATCACCTGCACAAAACTATAGTCCAAGTGGATCAATGACCTCAACATAAAACCAGATACTATAAATTTGTTAGAAGAAAAAGTGGGGAAGACCCTAGAACTCATTGGTACAGGAGACAACTTCCTGAACAGAACACCAACAGCACAGGCTCTAAGAGCAACAATCAATAAATGGGACCTCATGAAACTGAAAACTTCTGTAAAGCAAAGGACACCATCATCAAAACACAACCAATGCATACAGGTTGGGAAAGAATCTTCACCAACCCTTTATCTGACAGAGGGCTAATATCCAGTATATATAAAGAACTAAAGAATCTTAAAATCAACAAACCAAGTAATCCAATTAAAAAATGGGGTACACAGCTAAACAGAGAATTCTCAATATTGAATGGCAGAGAAACACTTAAGGAAATGTTCAACCTCATTAGCCATCAGGGAAATGCAAATCAAAACGGCCCCAGCATTTCACCTTACAACCATCATAATGGCCAAGATCAAAAACTCAAGTGACAACACATGCTGGAGAGGTTGTGGAGAAAGGGGAACCCTTCTCCATTGCTAGTGGGTATATAAACTTGCACAACCACTCTGGAAATCTATCTGGCGCTTTCTCAGACAACTAAGAATAGCGCTTCCTCAAGATCCAGCCATACAACTTCTAGGCATATATCCAAAAGAGGCTTAAGTACTCAAAAAGGACATTTGCTCAGACAATGTTTGTGGCAGCTTTATTTGTACTAGCCAGAAGCTGGAAACAACCCAGATGCCTCTCAACTGAAAAATGGATACTGAAATATCTACACAATGGAATATTACTCAGCAAGGAAAAACAAGGAAATCATGAAGTTTGCAGGTAAATGGTGGGAACTGAAAAGGATCAACCTGAGTGAGATGTCCCAGAAACAGAAAGCCACACACGGTATATACTCAGTCATATAGACATATAATATATGATAAACCTACTAAAATCTGTACATCTAAAGAAACTAATCAAGAGGGAGGACCCTGACTAAAATGCTCAATCCCCATCCTGAAAGGGAAAGATGATGGACATCAGAAGAAGAAAGCAGGAAACAAATTAAGAACCTGACATAGAGGGCTCTGTCCTGCAGACTATCAAAGCCAACAATGAGACTTATGGCCAACTTTTGGTTAGAGTGCATGCAATCTTATGAAAGAAGTGTGAAATAATAAGATCTGGAGAGTACAGGAACTGCACAGGAGAGCAACAGAACCAGAAAATTTGAACACAGGGGTCGTTCCAGAGACTCACACTCCAACCAAGTACCATGCATGGAGATAACCTAGAACCCCTGCACAAATGTAGCCCATGGCAGTTTAGTTTCCAAGTGGGTTTCATAGTAATGGGAACAGGGACTGCCTCTGACATGAACTGATTGGCCTGCTCTTTGATCACCTCCCCCAATGGGGGAGCAGCTTTACCAGGCCACAGAATATGACAATGCAGCCACTCCTGTGAAATCTGACAGACTAAGTTCAGAAGTAAGGAGAGGGCAAACTCCCTTATCAGTGAACTTGGGGAGGGGCATGTGTGAAGAAGGGGGAATGGATTAGTAAGGGGTTTATGGGGCGATAGAAGGTGAATAAAGTTTAACTAATAAGGGTTTAAACAAGAGAGAATATCATCAAAAAACAAGAAAGAAAGAAAGAAAGAAAGAAAGAAAGAAAGAAAGAAAGAAAGAAAGAAAGAAAGAAAGAAAGAAAGAAAGAAAGAAAAAACTTCTGCATGGAAAAACGGCATTCATCTCTTCATTAATTTGGAAACCTCCTGATCCTAAGACCTGTAGATAATGTCATATTGAGGAGGTCAATCCATAGCCAGACCACAGAAATTTTCTGATACTTTTATTTAATATCATCTGCCTGATATTGTAGAAAAACCATGAAATATTTGAAACTAAGAATATTTATTCTGTTCTCTACATCGCATCGGTGAACATCCTGAGAACACTGGCTCAGACAAATGTATTATCAGTGATGATATTAAATTTTTTAATTAATAATTTAATTTTTATTAATTATAGTTTATTCACTTTGTATCCAAACTGTAGCCCCTCCCTCCGCCCCTCCAAATCCCACCTTCCCTCCCTTTTCTCCACCATTCTCCTACCCTATTCTACTGATAAGAGAGGTCCTCCTCCCCTTCCATCTGATCCTAGTCTATCAGGTCTCATCAGGACTGGCTGCATTGTCTTCCTCTGTGGCCTGGTAAGACTGCATCCCATCAAGGGGAGGTGAGCAAAATTTATAAAAATATATGATCACATATTATATTATTTTAAAAGAAGATGGTCAAATAATGTCTGATACTTTGAGCGTACCAAGTATATTCTCATGAAAGTGCCATCATTGAGTGTAACTAAAACAATGATAGCCAGTTACCATGGAGTCCAAATAGAATGCTCTATGATCAAAGTACATTATTTTTGTGAAAATACCACAGTGATTCTCACTTTTGGGCAATTAATAACAAAGAAAAATATAAAGTACACACACGCACACATACATAATAACAAAGAAGATTTGCTCTATGAGTTTTCTTTACGGAATGCCAAATGTTAGGTATTTTTATCCATATTTTACTAGTGGAGTATCTGAAAGACATAAACATTAGTCAATCCAATCATTGAGACTTTAGCCCAGGTCTCTGTGGTGTCATATCATATGCCTATTCACTTTACTAGCAGTAGCTTGACCATTAGTCTGTCTATAATTATTTAGTTTAGAAAAGATGAAATTCACCAATTATTTGTGTTAATTGGTACCACATTTTAAAGCGTGAATAGGAAATATGCCCTGTATGATGGCATTTTACGTTGCTTATTAGCAAGCTCAACTTATTCTAGAAAATACGTCATTTACTGAGAATGATACGAGCTTTTTAAAAAACTTTCTCACTTGTATCCAAGTATTGTGATTACACTTTCATCCATTACCTTCTCATATTCATCCCACTCCTGTCACCCAACATTGTCTTCCCAAGTACTCTCTCCTAATTTGATATGAGTATTTAGGTTGTATGCAAATTGTGTCGACTGTTATGTGTTCATGGTTGTAATAGCTGTGTGAAATCTAGATGAGAATTTAGAGAGCTCTTTATCTTTTGGTTCTTAGAGTCTTTCCACCTATTCTTCTGCAATGCTTCCTTAGGCCTTGGAGTGGACAATATATGTATTCCATTTAGGGATGAGAGCACACTAGCCCTTTATTCTCAGCACTTTGACAAGTTAAAACTTTCTGTTTTGACCATTTACTTCTATTTTTTATGCACTGTACTATGAAACATGACATTATGATTCTAATTTGTGGCATAACACAACTGGCTGACTTTAC
Organism: Psammomys obesus; assembly: GCF_907164565.1. NCBI lineage: Eukaryota > Metazoa > Chordata > Mammalia > Rodentia > Muridae > Psammomys > Psammomys obesus. The sequence continues at coordinate 3,132,079 of NW_026589137.1, forward strand.
CACTGAAGCCTGCAATCTGTGCTTAATAATGACCAATTCATGTCACTCAAACAAACAAACCCAGAATTTTATTGCTATTTATTATTGTATTGAAGGTTTAATGCTATTTCTGATGTCAATATTGAGAACTTTAGAGATGGAAAACCAAGGCATACAGATTCATTGTTTAATATCAACAGCGGTTGATATAAAATTACCAACATTGACAACAATGAAAACAATGGCTAAGTGGAAGAGCTAAGACTCAAACGAATTCCAACTCTAGGACTCATACTATCCCTATTTTTCTATAGTAAATCACAAAGTACAGCAACTTGGCTATGTGTCAGTGCTTTGTTCTGCACATATGCATTAAGTTTTCCAACCAAATCTTATTATTGCAAAGCCCAGATTTTGACTGAAATAAATAGTAGGGTCAACAACACTTAATTAGAAAAAACCTTTTTCAGAGAGAGCCTTTCTATAACCACAAAACCATGATTCTCTGTTTTTAGCCTCACAAGTACTGGGAATAGAAATGTTTGTTATCATAAAATGCTAATGTTGATTATTAATATTTATTAGTGATTTGTCTTTTTGTTAAACAGTGGTTATTCCTAAACTGGCTTTATACCCAAATCACCACACAGAGACTAGGATTTAATTAACCTAGAACAAAATACTGGGCAATAGTTACTCCATCCTAAACCTCCAAGCCCACATAGTTTCTTCCCATTCAAATTTCCCACATTATACTTGCTTTTAGTTATATCTTAGGTTTGGTTCACATCTCCTCATGGTTCCAAGTTCTGTCCTGCAGATATCTCCTCTCCCACTCTTCCCACTCATTTCCTTCTCCTCCCCTCTGGACCAGGATGCCCCACCTTATTCTCTAAATTGCTCAGCATTAGCTGGTTGTTTTATTGACAATACAGAAAACAAATGGTGGCATATTTACCCAAACTTGAGAGAGGTGATGCTTAGAATAAACATCACAATGCAAGGTCCAGATTGAAACCAGATAGTTGAGTAGAGATATCAGCGTTTGAATGAACAAGAAAAGTAAGTTGTATACATTCAACAAGAACTTTATACCAACAATCAGCTTAACCAGAAATAATTAAGGATGAATAATTGTACTGACGTAATCCCCTCTTATCAACTATAAATTCATGTTCTTCTTTAAGTCACACCAACCTGATCATTCTCAAAATTTTCTTCTTAAATTCATGTTTGGCTTTCTATAATCATCAAGCACTCCTGGATTTCATTCCCCTTGACTGTTTGTGAAATTGCTTTTCATCAGTTCAGATATACTAGAGACTTTCAATTCTACCTGTCAGCATCCCTGACAAATTCCATAGGATGGAGTATTTACTTGTTAGAAATCATGCACAGGGAGACTTTAATAATAATGCTTGGTCATTGCATGCATGTTTAAATGTTCAGTGAGTTCATTTAGAAACATAAAACCCTTTGTTTTGTTTCACTTATTTAAAATCCTTTTATGGTCTCTACAATGTCCTTCCCATTTTAGTAAAAATAACAAATGGTTTATGAGTGATTTTTCTTTTTGATGACTAAGGGTCTTTTACTAATTTGGAGTCACCAAAGTCTCAGTTTGAATTTCTTGTTTGAAATACATATTATCACTGTATTTCACTGGTTGATGTGAAAGTTAAATGAGACATTACAGTAACAGTATTTTTTCAGTTGCCAGTTTACATGTATTTGCCATGAAAAGTGACATGTGTTGAGCTTAGTGATCCTTATTTACTGCAGATACCTACCTAAAAGAAAGGAGTAGTTTGTGGTTCATAGACACACCTACTAAAGTCCCCTATGTTACTTATTGCCATTTTTGTTTCCATTCGATATAGAATGTTAAAGAAAACTTGGGCATCAGCAATTTCATTAGTTGAGGTTTTCTAGAGCTTTCTTTAATTGTTGCTGAGATAAATGCATTCATGTGTGTGTGTGTGTGTGTGTGTGTGTGTGTGTGTGTGTGTGTGTGT
>NW_026589137.1:3134082-3205196 GCF_907164565.1 Psammomys obesus
GTGTGTGTGTGTGTGTGTGTGTGTGTGTGTGTGTGTGTGTGTGTGTGATTTGGCCAGGTTTTTCTCTTTGACCTGTCTTTGATTCTCTGCTATGTGTAACATATAACAGTCTTTAAGTAGGCTTCATCCCAGGCATGCAAGGGTGGTTCAACATACAGAAATCCATCAATGTAATCCACCATATAAACAAACTGAAGGAGAAAAACCACATGATCATCTTCTTAGGACTGAAAAAGCATTTGACAAAGTCCAACACCCATTCATGTTTAAAGTCTTGGAGAGATCAGGAATACAAGGCACATATCTAAACATAGTAACGGCAATATACAGCAAGCCTATAGCCAACATCAAACTCAATAGAGAGAAACTTAAATCAATCTGACTGAATTCAGGGACAAGACAAGGCTGCCCACTCTCTCCCTTCCTTATCAACATAGTACTTGAAGTCCTAACCAGAGCAATAAGAAAACTAAAGTAGATCAAGTGGATACAAATCGGAAAGGAAGAGGTCAAAGTGTCACTATTTGCGGATGATATGATAGTATATATGAGCGACCCCAAAAATTCAACCAGAGAACTTCTCCAGCTGATAAACACCTTCAGCAAAGTGGCAGGATACAAAATCAACTCAAAAAATCAGAAGCCCTCCTATATACCAAAGACAAAAGGACCGAGAAAGAAATTAGGGAAACAACACCTTTCACAATAGCCACTAATAACATAAAGTACTTTGGGGTGACACTAACCAAGCAAGTGAAAGACCTGTTTGAGAAAAACTTCAAGTCTCTGAAGAAAGAAATTGAAGAAGATCACAGAAGATGGAAAGATCTCCCGTGCTCATGGATTGGTAGGATTAACATTGTGAAAATGGCCATCCTGCCAAAAGCAATCTACAGATTCAATGCAATTCCCATCAAAATACCAACTTAATTCTTTACAGACCTTGAAAAAAAGATTCTCAGCTTCATATGGAGAAAGAAAAAAACCCAGAATCTCCAAAACAATCCTGTACAACAACAGATCATCTGGAGGTATCTCCATCCCCGATCTCAAGTTGTACTACAGAGCAATAATATTAAAAACTGCATGGTATTGGCATAAAAACAGAAAGGAGGATCAATGGAACCGCATAGAAGACCCAGAAATAAACCTACACACCTATGAATACTCAATTTCTGACAAAGAAGTAAAAACCATTCAATGGAAAAAAGAAAGCATCTTCAACAAATGGTGCTGGTCAAACTGGAGGTCCACATGCAGAAAAATGAAAATAGATCTCTGTTTATCACCCTGCACAAAACTAAAGTCCAAGTGGATCAAAGACCTCAACATAAAACCAGATACTCTAAATCTGTTAGAAGAAAAAGTGGGGAACAGCCTAGAACTCCTTGGCACAGGAGACAACTTCCTGAACAGAACACCAACAGCACAGGCTCTAAGAGCAACAATCAATAAATGGGACCTCATGAAACTGAAAACTTCTGTAAAGCAAAGGACACTGTCATCAAAACAAAACGACTGCCTACAGATTGGGAAAGAATCTTCACGAACCCTTTATCTGACAGAGGACTAATATCGAGTATATACAAAGAACTAAAGAAGCTGAAAAGCAGTAAACCAAGGAATCCAATTAAAAAATGGGGAACAGAGCTAAACAGAGAATTCTCGACAGAGGAATATGAATGGCAGAGAAACATTTAAAGAAATTCTCATCCTCATTAGCCATCAGGGAAATGCAAATCAAAACGACCCTGAGATTTCACCTCACACCCATCAGAATGGCCAAGATGAAAAACTCAAGGGACAACACATGCTGGAGAGGTTGTGGAGAAAGGGGAACCCTCCTCCACTGCTGGTGGGAATGGCAACTGGTACAACCACTCTGGAAATCTATCTGGTGCTTTCTAAGACAATTAGGAATAGTGCTTCCTCAAGACCCAGCTATACCACTGCTAGGTATATACCCAAAGTTTGCTCAAGTACACAAAAGAGATATTTGCTCAACCATGTTTATAGCAGCATTATTTGTAATAGCCAGAACCTGGAAACAACCCAGATGTCCATCAACGGAGGAATGGGTACAGAAATTGTGTATTTTTACACAATGGAATACTACTCAGCAATTAAAAAGGAGGAAATCATGAAATTTTCAGGCAAATGGTGGGATCTAGAAAAGATCATCCTGAGTGAAATATCCCAGAAGGAGAAAGACAAACACGGTATATACTCACTTATATAGACCTATAAGATGTGATAAACATAATTAAATCTATACACCTAAAAAAGATAATCAAGAGAGCGGACATGGGGTAAGATGATCAATCCTCATTTAGAAAGACAGATGGGATGTGCATTGAACGTATGACAGGAGTCTACTGAGCGCATTTGAAAGACTCTAACTAGCAGTGTTTTCAAAGCAAAGACTCATGACCAAACCTTTGGCAGAGTACAGGGAATCATAAGAAAGAAGGGGAGTTAGTCTGATGAGGAAAGGATAGGAGCTCCACAAGGACCAAAGATATCTGGGCACAGGGTCTTTTCAGAGACTGACATTCAACCAAGGACCATGTATGGATATAACCTAGAACCTCAGCTCAGATGTAGCCTGTGGTAGCTCAGTAACCAATTGTTTTCCCATAGTGAGGGGAACAAGGACTATTTCTAACAGGAACTCAGTGACTGGCTCTTTGGCCTCCCCACCCCCACCCCCCAAGGGAGGAGCAGTCCTGTTAGGCCACAGAGGAGAGCTTTGCAGCCAGTCCTGAAGATACCTGATAAAACAGGATCAGATGAATGGGGAGGAGGTCCCCCCTCTCATTGGACTTGGCAAGGGGCACGGTGGAGATGAGGGAGGGAGGGAGGGAGGGACTGGGAGGGAATGAGGGAGTGGGACATGGCTGGGATACAGAGTTAATAAAATGTAACTGATAAGAAAAAAAGAAGAAGAGGGAGGGATGGTGGGATTGGGTGGGATGGGGGAGGGGGCTACAGCTGTGATACAAAGCAAATAAACTATAACTAATTAAAAATGAAAAAAAAGAAAAAAATGTTTTTTTTTCTTTGACTCTGTTTTTACTGCTTCACATTAGAGCTATGCACAGAAAATAAGACAATGCCTCACATACACTCACATACTGATCATTAAAGGAAGTAAAGGTAGTGTCCTGACATAACCTGAACTCTTCTCTCTCTTGTCCAACTCAATCACATTTTGCCCTTCTCTTTTGCTTCACATGTAGCCCTTAAGTTCCCTGGAAACAACAGTATGTGTGGGCTGTCTAATGAATACTGTTTAAATATTAAGTAACCTTTCATTCTTCTCATTTGGCTATTTAATTTTAAGCTGAAGTTTCATCCTCCCACTTATTCTGGTTGTATTATCTAAGAAATAGAATTTAAGCCACGTGTTTTTCAGTCCATGATTCTGTCATTATACTTCAGAAAACATAGTAATAAACAGGCTCCACTTTATATCTCTTTCTGCCAACTCTCTGGAAGTCATTTTTGAGCAAATAGTTACCTTTGGGCCTATTTAGTAATTATAGTGTATGGCCAGTCTAAGATAGGTCATGAATCTAAATGAGAAAAGGGTAGTATGTGCCAAGAAGAGAGTATTAAAGATAGATCTTTGTCTTTTAAGGATGTCTTTGAATTACTGTGGGTGTATACTGTGGGTATACTCATGCCATGGAAGATATGTGGTCACAGTGAAGCAACTGAGCAACTATCTTAGCCTTTGCCTTACAACTTCCCAAGAGCTCAAGCTAAGGCAAAATGACTACATATCTTTGAGCATATATGTATTTCTGCAGGGTATAGACCTGTAGTTCCAAACATGGTAAAAATAGGAAAAGAGGACTTTACATCAAATGTGAGATATATTTTTAGATTCCTTGGACCTGGTTTCTCCTTGTTATTCGATCATGTTCTCTATCTCTCTCTCTGTCTCTATCTCTCTGTCTCTCTCTCATGTGTGGATGTATGTGTCTAGGTTTGTGTGAGAATGAACACGTGTGCATGTGTAAAATCTGCTGTGTTGGTTCATAACACATAACATATAGATAGAGAAGCAAGCCCAAGTCCTCCCTTTACTAGCTTCAAGAACATTATTATCCTAGTCAGCTCCTTCTCAGATAAAATGGATTTAAAAGGGGTACCTCCTTCTTTCTTAGCTTCTTTAGGTGTACAGATTTTAGTATGTTTATCCTATCTTATAGGTCTAGTACACACTTATGAGTGTGTTTCTTTCTGCTTCTGGGATACCTCACTCAGGATGATCTTTTCTAGATCCCCCTATTTGCCTGCAAATTTCATGATTTTCTTGTTTCTAATTGCTGAGTAGTATTCCACATCCTTAGCCATCAGGGAGTTGCAAATCAAAACGACCCTGAGATTTCACCTTATAACCATCATGCTAAGATCAAAATCTCATGTGACAACACATGCTAGAGAGGTTGTGGAGAAAGGGGAACCCTCCTCCATTGCTGGTGGGAATGTAAACTTGTACAACCACCATGGAAATCAATCTGGCGCTTTTTCAGACAATTAGGAATACTGCTTCTTTAAGATCCAGCTATACCACTCCTAGGCATATATCCAAAAGATCCTCAAGTATATAACAAGGACATTTGTTCAACCATGTTTGTAGCAGCATTATTTGTAATAGCCAGAACCTGGAAACAACCCAGATGTCCTTCAACAGAGGAATGGATACAGAAACAGATTTTTTGAATGATGCTACTAGTAAATTAGCTTAGTGGGTAAAGTTGACTGTTGGTAGGCCTGATTAACTGAACCTAATTCCAGGACACAGACAGTAGTATGATAAAATTGATGAATTGTCCTTTAACTTCCACACATGGACTGACATGCACATGTCCACCTATAAATCTCTGTAAAAATATAAGTGAATAAATGTGAAAACACTTAAAGCTGCTTCACATGACACAGATTAAAAGGCCACTGTGGACTTTTGAAGAGATTCTAAATTCATTATTAGCATTCTTAGCTTTTGTACATGCATGTATCTTCTCTATGTAGAGGATTCCTTACCAATCGTACCATTCTGTGTGAGCAGGGCCTGTCTTTCTTTGACTCTTTTGTGTGCTTTGGGGACCTTTTTCTCCTACTGGGTTGCCTAGTCCAGCCTTAATATGCAGAGGGGTATACCTAGTCTTATTGTAGCCTGCTATGCCATGTTTGGTTAATAAGGGTCCTTTATCTGAAAGGAAATTTAAGAATGGATGGGGAGAGGAGGGAATGTGGGGGAGGAGCTGATATGGGGAAAAGGAGGGGAAACTGTTGTCAGGAGGTAATATATGAGGAAAGAATAGATTTAAAAATGCAGTGGATGAATCACTGAGCTTTCAGGTGGCAGGATATTTTTACATACGTGGAGCAAAAGTGAAACGAAAAGCTTCTGAAATTCAATCCATTGCAAATAATTGCAAACATGTAGCAATAATTGATTCCTATTCACCAAGAAGGAAAAATGCTCCCACCATTATGTTGCATTGCTGATGCATTTTTAAGCTATTTCTTCCCTCCCTGGAATGAGAGCGCCTGCTGAAAAACTGCTTCAGCACCACTATTTCCATTTTTAAAAACATAATGTGTTTGATATAGCAAAGATTGACAGGAAAAATTGGAACGAAAAGTTCAGAATCCATAGTAGAGTAGTGTGAAATAACCTGGTTGAGGAAGAAAGCAGAGCAGAAGGGGTAAGCCTTAGGGCTTTAGAGCCTAGAAGATCTGAAATCCCATTCAAGTTTCTGTTCATTTTGTAAGTGAGCTTTCAGTTTCCTCATCTATAATATTACAATATTAGCAGTACCAATTTCATGAGATTATTGTACTGAGGAAGTACATAAAGTTCTTCTCATTAGTACCTGTCCATATAATATGATTTCAATCAATAGTGGTATTTATTTTTCCTGTAATTGCTGAGCAGACTTCTCACGTGGAAACAACGTCAGGGGCCATTATGCTGTTAACTGCTTCAGTACATGCTCCAGGCTGTGTGGAGATTTTTGGGAACTTTACAATCATCTATTTCCTTTAATACAGAAACTCTTGTGACAGCTTCTTTACTCAGCTTCCTTTTTTCACTGCACTCTTATAATCTGTTGTGAAATGCAATCTCAGGCAACAAAGCTTTGATTTTTTACTATGTAATAATTCTGTATAACCTAGATCTGAACTTGAGATTAGTAAAGTGGCTGCTTTCCTAACCATTAAAAACTGACTTAATAATTTTCAAGAAGATTAAGTAAAGAAAATCTTATCATTTGTGATGTTTTACCTCTTTATATTTTTGCTATATTTTTCATATAAATATCTTTCCTCAGCTTTTAAACTTTCCTTTGTGGTTGTCTTTGTCTTTGGGGAGCAGTTCTTTCCATCCCAATGCTTTTTTTTCTTTTCTTTTTTTTAATGAAGGGCTCAAGGAGTCAACATCATTTTAAACCTTTTCTGATATAGTTGAGGTTCCCAATAGAAAAGAGTAGTTGAATTGTGTTTTATGTAATTGCAAGTGACAAAATCATTGACAACAACATAGAAATAATGATTTTGCTAGGATCACCTATATGTTGCAAGTAGATAAATGATTTTTATAAAATTCAAGTGACTAAATTGTAATTTAGTTATGCTGCAAGACCACATGACTCACTTTTCCTACCCAGAAGTACACCTGACAATATCCTATATCTGCCTTTTAATAGCATGCCTTATAGAACCGATCATAGATAATAAAGCAGCCTCCATTCAAATACACCAACTCATTGTGTTTATTTTGCAACCAGCTGTCTGTAAATCCTCAAGGATAGAAAAGAGAAAACAATTACCTTTTAACTTTTATATTATAAAACTCAGGCATCTAAGGCTGAAAGAAACTAAGTGCATTCTTACACAAGATCAAAAATACAGACGTTGAATTTCCAAAATTAAATATTTGTGCATATATTTAAATGTTCTACTTTCACTAAGTTAGGGGATTGTATGATAGTTTAATGTATGCATACAATGTATAGTGATCAAATTAGAACACTTTTATCTTCAAATGCTTTTTAATGTTTTTTTATTATTATTATGTAGTTACACATTTCTGGGTTATTGTGAAATAGTACAACTCCCATATACAATATTTACTAATAAGATCAGGAAAATTTATACTTCCATTTCCTTAAATTTAATTTTTGTTGAGTATTTGAGATCTACTCTTCTGGCTATTCATAATATGTAAAATGTAGGATAAGCTAGCACACTACGATATTAAAGAATGCTTAGACATCCAGTATCTAATCTTTCAACCTCCCATCTCTTTCTACCTTTCCCATAATGTTATGATCACATCAGTTCTTATTTTATTCATGTTTCCCCCTGGGTGAATTCTCTCTCAGTTAACTTTAAACTGTTTCTATTGGACTTTTAATTTTTACAGTTTTTTGTTGTTGTTGTTTTGTTTTTCAAAACAGGGTTTCTCTGTGTAACAGAACCATGGCTGTCCTGGAACTCCTTTGTAGACAAGGCTAGCCTTGAACTCAGAATCACCTGTCTCTGCCTCCCAAGTACTGGGATTAAAGGCATTCATCATACCCAGCTGATGTTTACATTTTTAAGAAGAATATTATAAGCATTTACATTTCTAAGTTTATTGCTTTATATTTTATGAGTTCATGCATCTACCCATTCAGTGGTTGAGTTTGAATGCATTATCTTCATAAAATGAAGTTGTATTTTTTAATTTATTTTCAGGTTTTAAAATTATTTTTTATATTTTTGTGATTATAATATACATAGATCATTTGCCCTTTACTTTTCTTCTCTCCAAACCCTCTCATACACCAATCTTTGTTCTATTTCAAATTTCATGACCTCTTTTTTCAATTAATCATTATTACATACAGATATATATATATATATATATGTATTTTTATCTATAGTCTCATATAGCCTACTTAGTGTACAAAAGGTTACTTGTCATGCATGTTTACAGGGCTAAACATTATTATCAGATAACAAATTTGTATCCTCTACCCTGGAGAAGACTGTCTATTCTTTAGTTGCTAAAGTTGTTTATGTAGGGTCAAAGCCTTATGGACTTTGCTCTGTCTATGTTAGCATGCCTACCATTGTTCTTGTTCAGCTCAGAGTTATGCAGTCAGTATTGGTGAGATTTTATGAGTGTAGTTCCTGGCATTCCTACAAGACACAATATCATTGCAAATTGTGTTCCTCTGACTTTTTTTTACATTATTTCTGTTCCCTCTTCTGCAATGATCCCTGAGCCTTATGAGTGGACATTTTACTATGTATGTATTCATTGAGGCTGTGCTCCAGAATTCTTCATTTTGACTAATAGTGCTTTCTGTCATTGTCTTTGTTCTACAAAGACATTTCCTTGATAAAGGGTGAAGATTATACTTATTTTTGGGTATAGAAACAAAATTTGAGATTATTATTAGAGATTATGCTGGTTTATTGGTGGTTATAGGTTCACCTCCAAGATCTATGACTCCATTAGCACTGAGTAGTTCCTAGGGTTTCCAGTGCCAGGTATGTTTTCCTTCTTGTTGATCAGCTGTTAAGTCCAATTAGAGGAATATTGGTAACCAAGCAGTTATATGCATTACTACTGCACCTTTAGGCTTATTGTGCCATGCTTGCTGTAGTGCTGCCTGTATTGTCTTGAATATGTGGACTTCCACTACATTGTGGTCACCTTGCTAACTTTCCCTCGCACAGAAGCAATAAGTTGTCAAAACACAGAATGGAGAGGGGTGAAAAGTGGATTCTAGTACATTTAATTTTAAAATACTTATTTTTTTTTAGGATTTCATTCATGTATATAATGAAATATTATTTTGATAATATCCCCATTTTCTGCCCCCACCTAATCCCATATTTAGTCTAACCCACCCCTCCAAATTTTATGGACAGATGGGGCCACCCACTTTTGTTTTAAAAACCTACAAGTGGCCTCATTTCCACTCAAGAATGAATCTTCTTCCCTTTGTTAACAATTATTTACAAATAGCTCTTCCCTATGGGGAATAGCCTGGATATATTCTACCCATCATCTATGATACAATTTTGCCTGGCTGTTTTGTATAGGTGTTGTGCAATTAGTCACAGATGCTGTGACTCTATGAATACAATACACCTGTCATGCTAGAAGACCGCATTTCACAGCATGCTCATGTTTTACCTTTTTTATCGTTTCTGTTATTTCTTCCACCATGTTCACTGAGCCTTTCTAGGGGAACAGGGGCTAATATTGATGCCCATTTTGGAGCAGAGCATTGAGTCTAACAACTTAATGAGTTATACATATCTCCACCTACTGTTGTCCACTGCATGAGAAAGCTTCTTTGACCAAGTTTGAGAGAAACACATACAGGTCTATGGTAAATGGGTAAATATTTTGAAGGAAATTTAACAGTATTATCATTTAGAAAAATAGTAGTAGCTGGTTCTACTCTAGGGCCTATGACCTCCCTGGTAATGGGTTTCTAACCAGAAGGAGTACCCTCCTAGTCTGTTATCATGTACCAGTTGTGCTACTACTGCATCATTTGCCACATCTTGCTTGGCAGGGTTGTGTAACAACATATAGAGTCCAATGATGAGAAAGACCAATGATATTTTTTTTTCCTAGCAACCTACATACTACTCCTGATACTGTGAAAGATAGCCAGCAGAGAGGAACTTTCTGCTCAGTTTAAAGTGATTTCTATATCTCCTACAGCCAAAAGGGTCTTACCATGTAGATATGATGTATAAACAAGACTGTGGCAATAGTTTGTATTGTATTTCCTTGCACTACAATTTTCATTTAATAATTAATGTATTTCCATAGTGACATTGTCTACTAAGGCAAGATAAATTATGTTCAGTCTTTTTTGGTGTTGTTGTTTTTATTTTATTTTCAGTATTTTTAATTACAATTTATTCACTTTGTATTCCCTCTGCAACTCCCTCCCTCATCTCCCCCCAGTACCACCCACCCTCCCTCTTCTGCTCTTATGCCCTTTCCCTAGTCTTCTGAACAGAGAGGACCCCCTCCCCTTCTATCTGACCTTAGCTTATCAGGTCTCATCAAGGATGGCTGCATCATCTTCCTCTGTGGCCTGGCAAGGCTGCAGCCCCCCAGGAGGAGGTGATCAAACATCTGGCCACCAAGTTCATGTCAGAGACAGCTCCTGTACCAATTACTAGGGAACCCACTTGGAAACTGAGCAGCCATTGGGCTTCCATTGAACTGGAGGCCTAGGTCCTCTCCATTCATGGTCCTTGGTTGGAGTATCCGGTATCTGCAGGACCCCCTGGGCCCAGGTATTTTGGTTTGTTGTTCTCATTGTGAAGTTCCTGTTCCCTCTAGGTCTTTCTAAAAGTTGTATTGTAAATTGGGTTTCTGTAAGATTTTTTCATACATCCTTAGTTTTGTTTAGCCCATCTACTATGACCTCTTCTCCCATTACCACCTCCATCCTTATCATTGCTTAATCCTTGTCTTAGGGTTACTGTGGCTGTGATGAAACACTGTGACCAAAAGCAACTTGTGGAAAAAAGGGTTTGTTTAAGTTATGATTCCACTTCACAATTGTCAAAAAAGAAATCAGGGCAGGAAATAAATTAGGGAAAAAAAAACCCAGAGGCAGAAGCTGATGCAGGGGCAATGGAGAGGAGTGCTGCTTACTGTCTTTCTTTGAATAGTTGACTCAGCCTATTTTATATTAATTAATTACTTTATTTAGTTAGTTTACATCAAAATAGGAAGTTCTCCTCCCTCCTCTCCTCTCAGGCCTTCTCATTCCTCCTTCTCTTCTTCTCTCCCTGTGTCCTTTCCCTTTCCTCTTAGAGAAGGGGAGAACTCCCACATGTATCAACCTGTCTTCCCATATCAAATAGGATTTGATGGATATTCTTCTAGTGAGGCTAGACAAGGCTGTCCAGTTAAGGGAAAGGTAGCAAAAGGCAGGCAACAGAGGCAACAGAGCCCTTGCCCCTGATGTTAGAGATCCTACATGAGCACCAAGCTGTACATCTGTTATATATCTGTAGGGGCCTAAAACTGTCCCATCAATGCTCTTTGGTATTTGAGTCTTTGTGAGCCCCTATGGGTCTATGTTAGTTGATTTTGTAGGTTTTCTTATGGTGTCCTTGACTTCTCTGCTCTTTCAATCCTTCCTCCCTCTCCTTCCATATGTTTTCCTGAGCTCTGCCTAATATTTGGCTGTGGGTCTCTGCATCTGTTTCCATCAGCTAGCTAGTGGATGAAGCCACTCGGATGACTGTTATGCTAGGTTCCTGTCTGCAAGCATAGCAGAGTATCAAGCATCATGTCAGTGGTGGGCTCTCTCTCATGGCATGTGACTCAAGTTGAGACAATCATTTATTGGTTAGGTTTAAGGTTTTGTGTGTGGGCTGGTGTCCCCTCTCCCCAACGGAAGTTCCACTTGGCTACAGGAGGTGGCCATTTCAGGCTCCATATCTGTTGCTGGTACAAGTCTCAGCTTGGGTTGCCACCATAGAATCCCAGGTGCCTCCCTTGTCCTAGAGATTCCCCCACACTGATTTCAGTTCTTTCTTCCAGCCTTTCCCATCTATCCACACTTGAATCCCACCACCCCCCATTTCCCTGTCCACTCCCTCTCTCACCAAGTTCCCTTCCTCCATCTGCTTTAGATGTCTATTTTATTTCCCCTTCGCAGTGAGATTCAAGTATCTTCCATTGGGTCCTCCTTGTAACTTGGCTTCTTTGGGTCTGTAAATTGTAGAATGGTTATTCTGTAAACTATGGCTAATATCCACTTGTAAGTGGATATGTGTGCCATATGTGTCTTTTCTGGGTCTGGGTTACCTCACCCAGGATGATAGTTTCTAGTTCCATCCATTTCCATGCAGATTACATGATTTCCTTGTTTTTAATAGCTGAGTAGTAGTGTTTTGTGTAAGTGTACCACAGTTTCTTTATCCATTCTTCAGTTCAGGGACATCTAGGTTGTTTCCAGTTTCTGACTATTATGAATAAATCTGCTATGAACATAATTTGGGTAAGTATCCTTTTTGTATGTAAGAACATATTTTGGGCATATGAACAGAAGTGGTATAGCTGGGTTTTGAGGTAGCACTATTCCCAATTTTCTGATAAAGTGCCAGATTGATTTCCAAAGTGGTTGTACAAGTTTTCACTGCCACCAGCAATAGAAGAGTTTCCCCTCACTCCACATCCTAGCCAGCACGTGCTGTTAGTTGAGATTCTGATCTTAACCATCCTGATGGGTGTAAGATGGATTCTCAGAGTCGTTTTGATTTACATTTCCCTGATAACTAAGAGACTTTGAATGATTTTTAAGTGTTACCTGGCCATTAGAGATTCCTATTACAATAACAGCTTGAAATCAGGGATGGTAGTACCTCCAGAAGTTGTTGTTGTTACTTTTTTTATTGTACAGAACTGCTTTAGCTATCCCAGGATTTTTTTTTTCACATGAAGTTCATAATTGCTCTTTCAGTCTCTGTAAAACATTGTTTTGGGATTTTGATGGGAATTGCGTTGAATCTCTAAATTGCTTTTGGTAAGATGGCCATTTTTGATCCATGAGCATTGGAGATCTTTCCAAATTCTGATATCTTCTTCAGTTTTCTTTTTCAGAGACCTGTTATACAGGTCTTTCACTTGCATGCTTAGAGTTACACCAAGATATTTTATATTTTTTGTGGCTATTGTGAAGGGTATTATTTCCCTAATTTATTTCTAAGACTGTCATTTGCCACAGATTTTTAGCATTAATTTTGTATTGACATATTTACTGAAGGTGTTTAGCAGCTGTAGGTGTTCCATGGTAGAATTTTGGGGGTCATTCATGTATAATATCATATCACCTGCAAATAGCGATACTTTTACTTCTTCCTTTACAATTTGTATCTTATTGATCTCCTTTAGTTGTCTTATTGCTCTAGCTAAAACTTCAAGTACTATGTTTAATAGATCTGGAGAGAGTGGACAGCCTGTCTTGTCCCTGACTTCAGTGGGATTGATTTAAGTTTCACTCCTTTTAATTTTATGTTGGTTATGGGCTTGCTGAATATTGCCTTTATTATATTTAGGTAAGTACCTTGTATCAGATATCATTACAAGACTTCAAACACGAAGAGGTGCTAGATTTTTTAAAGGCTTTTTCATAATTTGTTTTTCCTTTATTATTTAATTTTTTAATAATTTGTTTACTTTACATGACAATTGTAGAGCCCCTCCCTTTTCTCCTATAGGTCCCACCCTCCTTCTTCTCCCTCTCTTTTTCTTCCTATCCTGCTTTCCTAGCCCTCAGAAAGAAGGAGCCCTCTTCTCCTACCATCTGATCTCAGCCTACCAAGTCTCTCATCAGGACTGCCTGCATCCTCTTCCACTGCGGCCTGGTAAGGCCACCCTGCCAGGGGGAAGTGACCAAAGAGTGGGCAACACAACCCACATCAAAGACAGCCCCTGCTCTTCTTACTAGGGGACCCACATGGAGACTGAGCTGCTTATCTGCTACATCTGAGCAGAGGGTCTAGGTCCTGCCCATGCACGGTCCTTAGCTGATGTATCAGTCCCATGTAGATATTCTCCTGAGCCCAGATTTGTTGGCTGTTTGGTCTTCTGTGAGTCTTAACATCTGCTTTGATCCCCTGCTGGGTAGAGACTTTCAGAGGACATTTATGGTTGGCTCCAATCCTGTTCTTTCTCTTCAACTGTTTCTGATTTCTATTCTATTTGCATTGTGAATGAGAATTAAGCATCCTCACTAGGTTGCTGCTTGTTATTTAGATTCTTTGGGTCTGTGGATTATAGTATGATTTCCTTGATTATATGGCTAATATCCACTTATAAGTGAGTATATACCATGAATACCTTTGTGGTTCTGGATTACCCCACTCAGGATGATCTTTTCTAGTTCCATCCATTTCCCTACAAATTTCATGATTTCCTTGATTTTAATTGCCGTGTAGTAAGTATTCCATTGCGTAAATGTACCTCAATTTCTATGTCTATTTTTCAGTTGAAGAACATCTAGGTTGTTTCCAGACTGTGGCTATTACAAATAAAGCTTTTATGAACATAGTTGTGCAAATGTCCTTGTTGTATGGTGGAACATCTTTGAGGTAGTACTATTCCCAAGTCTCTGAAAAAGCACCACATTGATTTCCAAAGTGGTTGTGTAAGTTTGTGCTACTTCCAGCAATGAAGGAGGGTTCCCCTTTCTCCATTTCTTCACCAGCATGTGCTGTCCTTTGAGTTTTTGCCATTCTGGTGGATGTAAGATGGAATCTCAGAGTTGTTTTGATTTGGATTTCCCTGATGACTAAGGACATTGAGCATGTCTTTAAGTGTTTCTCAGCCATTTGAAATTCCTCTGTTGAGAATTCTCTGCTTAGCTGTGTACCCCATTTTTAATTGGATTATTTGGTTTGTTGGTGTTTAATTTCTTGAGTACTTTATATGTTTTAGCTATTAGCATTCTGTCAGATGAAGGGTTGGTGAAGATCTTTTCCCAGTGTGTAGGTAGTTGTTTTGTTCTGTTGACAGTGTCCTTTGCCTCACAGAAACTTTTTGATTTTATGAGGTCCCATTTATTAATTGTTGATCTTAGACTCTGAGCTGTTGGTGTACTGTTCAGGAAGTCTTCTGTGCCAGAGGTTTTTTCCCTCACTTTCTTTTCTAACAGATTTACTATGTCTGGTTTTGTATTGATGTCTTTGATCCACTTGGATTTTAGTTTGTGCGAGGTTATAAAAATGGATCTATTTGTATTTTTCTACATGCAGAAATCCAGTTAGACTAGCACAATTTGTTGAAGATGCTGTCTTTTTTCCATTGTATACTTTTGGCTCCTTGGCAAAAACTTGTGTCCTTGTGTATGTGGGATCATTTCTGGGTCTTTATTAGATTCCATTTATTCACCAGTCTATTTCTATGCCAGTATCATGCAGCTTTATTATTATTATTATTATTACTATTTCTCTATATTACAGCTTGAGATCATGGATGGTGATATCTCCAGAAGATATGCTATTGTACAGGATTATTTTAGCTATTCTGAGTTTGTAGACTTTCTGTTGTTTCTGTTGTTGTTGAAGTCCAGCTTTAATCATAGTGGTCTGATAAAATACAGGGAGTTATTTTAATATTCCTGTATCTGTAGACTTGCTTGTGTCCATGTATATGGCCAATTTTAGAGAAAGTTCCATGAGGTTCTGAGAATAAGATATTTGTGTGTGTGTGTGTGTGTGTGTGTGTGTGTGTGTGTGTGTGTGTCTGTGTTTGGATGAAATGGACTATAGATATCTGTTATGTCCATTTGTTTCATAACATCTGCTATTTTCATTATTTCTCTGTTTAGTTTCTCTCTGGATGACCTGTCCATTGGTGAGAATGGGGTGCTGAAGTCACCTGCTATTAATGTGTGACATTCCATATATATTTAAGCTTTAGTAATTTTTTTAATGAAAGTGGGTGCCCTTGTCTTTTGACATAGTTATTCAGAATTGAGATGAAATATTCATGGATTATTCCTTTGAGTAGGAAGTGTTGTTCCCCATCTGTTTTGATTAATTTTGGTTGTCTATTTTATTATACACTAGAATGGCTATTGTTAGCCTACGTCTTTTTCTTGAGAAATTTAGTCTATTGTTGGTTCCTGTTTTTTTGATGGTGGTGGTGGTGGTAGTGGTGTGTGTGTGTGTGTGTGTGTGTGTGTGTGTGTGTGTGTGTGTGTGCAAGCACACATGCATGCATGCATGCATGCTCAGTTGTGTGCCCATATTTCCTTTCATCTCCAGGATTTTTTCAGGTTGTGTTTTCTTTATTGCTTTTATTTTCATTTTCAGGTCTTGAACCATTTTATTAATTTCCCTCACCTGTTTAATTATATTTTCATGTATTTATTTTTTAATTTATTTTTATTAATTACAGTTTATTCACTTTGTATCCCCTTTGTAGCTCCCTTCCCAATCCCATGCTCCCTCCCTCTTCCTCATCTGTGCCACTCCCGCAGTCTAATACTAAGGTAGGTCCTCCCCCCTTCTCTTTGATCTTAGTCTATCAGGTCTCATCAGGAGTGGCTGCATTGTCTTCCTCTGCGGCCTGGTAAGGCTGCTCCCCCTCAGGGGGAGGTGATCAAGAGAAGAGCAATCAGTTCCTGTCAGAGACAGTCCCTGTCCCCATCCCTATAACTATGGAACCCACTTGGACACTGAACTGCCATGGGCTACATCTGTGCAGGAGTTCCAAGCCATCTGTATTTCTTTAAAGGATTAATTCATTAAAGTCTTCTTCAAAAGCCTCTATCATATACATAAGATTAGCTTTAATATCATTTTCTTGTGATTAGGCTGTGTAAGAATATCCTGGACTTGTGATAAGATAGCTGGATTCTGTGTTGCCATATTGCCATGGTTATTATTATTTGTGTTCTTACCCTGGCCTTTAGCCATATGGTTGTCTGTGGTCTTGCTAGGCCTCTGGTAATGCTGGCCATGTTGTTGGTCAGAAAATTGAGCACCAGGGAGCAGGTATGGTTTACCTGTGTTTGCAGTGTTTTAGGGAGACCAGCAGGAATCAGGAATGAAGGATGAGTCTTACCTAGTGGTTCTTGATAGCAGCAGGCCCCCGATGATACAGGCAGAGCTGTGGATAGAAAATGTAGCTCATATGGTATAGGACATAGCTCATTGCTACTGGGCTTGCCCAGGGGAATCTAGCAGGTGGGGATCTGTGGTGTAGTGATCTCACCTGTCTGTCCAAGGGGGCAGCAGGTCTCCAGGATCCAGACTCTCAACCCTCTTTTTAAAAATTTATTAATTTATTTATTCATTTTACACCCTGATTGTAGCACCCCTCCCCTGCTTTCAGTTGTCTCCCTCACATACTCTTCCACACCCTTCGCTTTCTGTCTTCTCACAAAAGAGGGAGGTCCACCTGGCACATTAAGTCACTGCAAGACTGGGTGCATCCTCTCCCACTGAGACCAGACAATGCAGCCCAATTTTAGGGACTTGATCCAAAGGGATGCATAAGAGTCACAGAGTGTCTCTGCTCCAGTTGTTGTGGGATCCACATGAAGACCAAGCTGCATATCTGCTACCTATGTGTAGGGGCCCTAGTCCAAATGACCACTCCATGCATGCTCTTTGGTTTGTGGTTTAGTCCTGTGAGCCCTCGTGGACCCAGGTTAGTTGACTCTGCAGGTCGTGTAGAGTCCTTAACCCCCCTGGCTCACTCAGTCATTTCCCCAACTGGATTCCCTGAGTTCTGTGTAATGTTTGGCTGTGGGTCTCTGCTTCTATTTCCATCGAAAAGCCTCACAGAGAAGTTATGCTAGGCCTCTGTCTTTAACCACAGCAGAGTAACATTAATAGTGTCAGGGGTTGGCTCTCTCCCATGGGATGCTTCTCAAATAGTGCCAGTGTTTGGTTGACCATTTCCTCAGTCTGTTCTGCTCTACTCTGTTCGGTTCAGTTCAGTTCTGCTCTGCTCTGCTCTGTTCTGTTCTGTTCTGTTCTGTTCTTATCTTCTCTGCTCTGCTCTGCTCTTTGCTCTATTCCATTTCATTCCATTCCATTCTGTTCTGTTCTGAGTATGTACCATATTTTTCTTATTCATTTTTTGTAGATATCTAGGTTGATTCCTTTTCTGACATCTAGAAAAAAAGTTGCAATGAATATGAATTTGCAAGTCTGCAGTATGGTATTAAATCTGTTGGGTATATGCCTAGGAGTGGTACAGTTGAGTTATATGGTAGATTACCATGTTATTCTTTTTTTTCAGTTTCATGAGATCTCATTTATTTTTTAATATTAGTTACAGTTTATTAACTCTGTATCCCAGGTGTATCCCCCTCCCTCATTTCCTCCCAATCCTACCTTTTCTCCCTTATCTTCTCCTTGCCCCTATCTAAGTCCACTGATTGGGGAGGACCTCCTCCCCTTTCATCTGACCCTGGTTTATCAGGTATCTTCAAGACTGGCTGCAAAATGCTCCTCTGTGGCCTGGCTACCATGTTATTATTTTTCGTAGTTTTCTTAGGGTTTCTTTGGTGTAATAAAACACTAAAACTAAAGGCAAGTTGTGGAGGAGAGAGATTATTTCACTCATTTCCATATAACAGTTCATCACCAAAGGCAGTGTGAACAGGATCCCATGCAGGGCAGAAACCTGGAGACAGGAGCTGTTGCAGAGGCCATGGAGGGGTGTTGCTTACTGGCTTGATTATCCTGCTTTCTAATAGACCACAGGACCACCTGGAAAAGAATGGTACCACCCAAAGTGATCCATCAATAACTAATTAAGAAAATGCCCTACAGCTTGATCTTATGGAGGCATTTCCTCAATTGAGGCTCCCTCCTCTCTGATGACTCTATCTTGTATCAAGTTGGCATAAAACTAGCAAGACCAGTGGTTTACTGTTTCTTTCCTTTATGATAAAAATAACATTTTTATAATGTATATATTTATATTTTCATATGCTGGGTCATTTTCTTTTTTTTATTTTTTATTTTATTTTATTTTTTTTTCTTTTTAGTTACATTTTGTTAACTCTGTGTCCCAGCTGTATCCCGCTCCCTCATTCCCTCCCCAACCCCACACTCCCTCCCTGGTCCCTCCCTGCCCCTTTCCAAGTCCCCTGATAGGGGAGGACCTCCTCCCCTTTCATCTGTCCCTGTTTTATCAGGTATCTTCAGGGCTGGCTGCAAAGTCCTCCTCTGTGGCCTAACAGACTGCTCCTCCCCTTGGGGGAGGTGTCAAACAGCCTGCCCTTGAGATCCTGTTAGAAATAGTCCCTGTCCCCCTTACTTTGGAAAACTACTTGGTTACTGAGCTACCACAGGCCACATCCAAGCAGAAGTTCTAGGTTATATCCATAGATGGTCCTTGGTTGAGTTTCAGTCTCAGAAAAGACCCTGTGCCCAGATATATTTGGTCCTTGTAGAGCTCCTATCCTTTCCATATCATACTAACTTCCCTTCTTTCATATGATTCCCTGCACTCTGCCGAGGGTTTGGTTATGAGTCTTAGTGTCTGCTTTGAAACACTGCTAGGTAGAGTCTTTCAGATGCCTTTTGTGGTAGACTCTTGTCATAAGTTCAAGGCACATCCCATTTGTCTTTCTAAATGAGGATTAATCACCTTCGCCTGTGTCCACTTTCTTGATTATCTTCTTTAGGTGTGTAGATTTCATTATGTTTATCATGTCTTGTAGGTCTATATAAGCGAGTATATACCAAGTTTGTCTTTCTCCTTCTGGGATACTTCACTCAGAATGATCTTTTCTAGATCCCACCACTTGCCTGCAAATTTCATGATTTCCTCCTTTTTGATTGCTGAGTAGTATTCCATTGTGTAAAAATATCACAATTTCTGTATCCATTCCTCCGTTGATGGACATCTGGGTTGTTTCCAAGTTCTGGCTATTACAAATAAAGCTGCTACGAACATGGTTGAACAAATGTCCTTGTTGTGTACTTGAGCAAATTTTGGGTATATACCTAGGAGTGGTATAGCTGGGTCTTGAGGTAGCACTACTCCTAGTTGTCTGAGAAAGCGCCAGATTGACTTCCAGAGTGGTTGAACCAGTTTACATTCCCACCAGCAATGGAGGAGGGTTCCCTTTTCTCCACAACCTCTCCAACATGTGCTATCACTTGAGTTTTTCATCTTGGCCATTCTGATGGGTGTAAGGTGAAATCTCAGGGTCGTTTTGATTTGCATTTCCCTAATGGCTAATGAGGTTGAGCATTTCTTTAAGTGTTTCTCTGCCATTCGATGTTCCTCTTTCGAGAATTCTCTGTTTAGCTCTGTTCCCCATTTTTTAAGTGGATTACTTGGTTTGTTGCTTTTCTGCTTCTTTAGTTATTTATATATACTTGATATTAGCCCTCTGTCAGATAAAGGGTTGGTGAAGATTCTTTCCCAATCTGTAGGCTGTCTATTTGTTTTGATGACAGTGTCTTTTGCTTTACAGAAGCTTTTCAGTTTCATGAGGTCCCATTTATTGATTGTTGCTCTTAGAGCCTGTGCTGTTGGTGTTCTGTTCAGGAAGTTGTCTCCTGTGCCAATGAGTTCTAGGCTGTTTCCCACTTTTTTTTCCAGCTGATTTAGAGTATCTGGTTTTATGTTGAGGTCCTTGATCCACTTGGACTTTAGTTTTGTGCAGGGTGATAAATATGGGTCTATTTTCATTTTTCTGCATGTAGACATCCAGTTGGTCCAGCACCATTTGTTGAAGATGCTGTCTTTTTTCCATTGAATGGATTTGGCTTCTTTGTCAAATATTGAGTATTCATAGGTGTGTGGGTTTATTTCTGGGTCTTCTATGCGATTCCATTGATCCTCCTTTCTGTTTCTATGCCAATACCATGCAGTTTTTATTACTGTTGCCCTGTAGTACAGCTTGAGATCGGAAATGGAGATACCTCCAGATGATCTGTTGTTGTACAGGATTGTTTTGGAGATTCTGGGTTTTTTGTTTCTCCATATGAAGCTGAGAATCTTTTTTTCAAGGTCTGTAAAGAATTGAGTTGGTATTTTGATGGGAATTGCATTGAATCTGTAAATTGCTTTTGGCAGGATGGCCATTTTCACAATGTTAATCCTACCAATCCATGAGCACGGGAGATCTTTCCATCTTCTGAGATCTTCTTCAATTTCTTTCTTCAAAGACTTGAAGTTTTTCTCAAACAGGTCTTTCACTTGCTTGGTTAGAGTCACACCAAGGTACTTTATGTTATTAGTGGCTATTGTGAAGGGTGTTGTTTCCCTAATTTCTTTCTTGGCCTTTTTGTCTTTGGTATACAAGAGGGCTTCTGATTTTTTTGAGTTGATTTTGTATCCTGCCACTTTGCTGAAGGTGTTTATCAGCTGAAGAAGTTCTCTGGTTGAATCTTTGGGTTCGCTCATGTATACTATCATATCATCTGCAAATAGTGACACTTTGACCTCTTCCTTTCCGATTTGTATCCCCTTGATCTCCTTTAGTTGTCTTATTGCTCTGGCTAGGACTTCAAGTACAATGTTAAAGAGATATGGAGAGAGTGGGCAGCCTTGTCTTGTCCCTGATTTCAGTGGGATTGCTTTAAGTTTCTCTCCATTGAGTTTGATGTTGGCTATAGGCTTGCTGTATATTGCCTTTACTATCTTTAGGTATGTGCCTTGTATCCCTGATCTCTCCAAGACTTTAAACATAAATGGGTGTTGGACTTTGTCAAATGCTTTTTCAGCATCTAAGGAGATGATCATGTGGTTTTTCTCCTTCATTTTGTTTATGTGGTGGATTACATTGATGGATTTCCGTATGTTGAACCACCCTTGCATTCCTGGGATGAAGCCTACTTGGTCATGGTGGATGATATCTTTGATGTGTTCTTGGATTCGGATTGCAAGTATTTTATTGAGTATTTTTGCATCAATGTTCATAAGAGAGATAGGTCTGAAGTTCTCTTTTTTTGTTGGATCTTTGTGTGGTTTAGGTATCAAAGTGACTGTGGCTTCATAGAATGAGTTTGGTAGTGTTCCTTCTGTTTCTATTTTATGGAATAGTTTGAGGAGAATTGGTGTTAGTACTTCTTTGAAGGTCTTGTAGAATTCTGCGCTGAAGCCATCTGGTCCAGGGCTTTTTTTGGAGGGGAGACTGTTAATGACTGCTTCAATTTCCTTGGGAGATATAGGGCTATTCAGTCTTTCTACCTGATCTTGACTTAATTTTGGTAGATGGAATCTGTCAAGAAAGTTATCCATTTCATTTAGATTTTCAAATTTTGTGCCATATAGGCTTTTGTAGTATGACCTAATAATCGTTTGGATTTCCTCAGTGTCTGTAGTTATGTCCCCATTTTCCTTTCTGATTTTGCTGATTTGTATGGTTTCTCTCTGCTTTTTAGTTAGTTTGGCTAACGGTTTGTCTATCTTGTTGATTTTCTCAAAGAACCAGCTTTTTGTTTCATTGATTCTTTGGATAATTTTATTTGTTTCTAATTGATTGATTTCTGCCCTTAGTTTGATTATTTCCAGCAGTCTGCTCCTCTTGGGTGTATCTGCTTCTTTTTTTTCTAGGTTTTTCAGTTGGGCCATTAAGTTGTTTGTATGTGATGTTACGGATTTCTTCTTGTAGGCACTTAGTGCTATAAATTTTCCTCTGAGCACTGCTTTCAATGTGTCCCATAAATTTGGGTATGTTGTGCCTTCATTTTCATTGAATTCTAGAAAGTCTTTAATTTCTTTCTTTATTTCTTCCTTGACCCAGCTGTCATTGAGTAGTAAGTTGTTCAGTTTCCATGTGCGTGTCGGCTTTTTGTTGTTTCTGTTGTTGTTGATGTCCAGATTTAGTCCATGGTGGTCAGATAGTATACAAGGGATTATTTCAATCCTTTTGTATCTGTTGAGGCTTGCTTTGTGACCAAATATATGGTCTATTTTGGAGAAGGTTCCATGTGGTGCTGAAAAGAAGGTGTACTCTTTTGAGTTTGGGTGAAAAGATCTGTAGACATCTATTAGGTCCATTTGATTTAGGGATTCTGTGAGTGCTTTTATTTCCCTATTTGGTGTCTGTCTGGTTGATCTGTCCCTTGATGAGAGTGTGGTGTTGAATTCTCCCACTATTAAGGTATTAGGATCAATGTATGATTTAAGCTTTAATATTGTTTCATTTACGAATGTAGGTGCTCTTGTATTTGGGGCATAGATATTCAAAATTGTGATGTCCTCTTGTTGGATTTTTCCTTTGATGAGAATATAGTGGCCCTCCTTATCTTTTTTGATTAACTTGGGTTGAAAGTCTATTTTATTAGATATTAGGATGGCTACTCCAGCTTGTTTTCTGGAACCATTTGCTTGAAAAACATTTTTCCAGCCCTTTACTCTGAGGTAGTGTTTATCTTTGTTGCATAGGTGTGTTTCTTGGATGCAACAGAATGTTGGGTCCTGTTTCCGTAACCATTCTGTTAGCCTGTGTCTTTTTATTGGTGAGTTGAGTCCATTAATATTGATAGATAATATTGACCAATGCATGTTAGTTCCTTTTGTAATGGAGTCGATGATCTTACCTTGTTTCATTGCTTGTTTTCTTTTCATTTTTGTTGGGATGTTATCTGTATGCCCTGTTTTCTTGGGTGAATTTGTTTTCGTTGGATTGGAGTTTTCCTTCTAGTATCTTCTGTAGGGTTGGTTTGCTGTATAGATATTGCGTAAATTTAGTTTTGTCATGGAATATTTTGTTTTCTCCATCTATGTTGATTGAAAGCTTTGCAGGGTATAGTAGTCTCGGTTGACATTTGTGATCTCTTAGAGTCTCCATGATGCTTGCCCAGGCCCTTCTGGCTTTCATAGTTTCTGATGAGAAGTCTGGTGTGATTCTGATAGGTCTACCTTCATATGTTACTTGGCCTTTTTCCCTTGCTGCTTTTAATATCTTTTCTTTGTTCTGTAGATTTAGTGTTTTGACTATGATGTGACGTGATGTGTTTCTTTTCTGGTCTAGTCTATTTGGTGTTCTGTAGGCCTCTTGTATATTTATGGACATCTCTTTCTTTAAGTTGGGAAAATTTTCTTCTATGATTTTTTTGAAAATATTTTCTGGACCTTGGAGCCTGGAGTCTTCTTTTTCATCAATTCCTATTATTCTTAGATTTTGTCTTTTCATAGCATCCTTGATTTCTTGGATATTTTGTGATTGGAATTTTTCTGATTTTACTTTTTCTTTGAGAGAAGTATCAATTTCTGCAAGTGTGTCTTCAGCTCCAGAGATTCTCTCTTCCATCTCTTGTATTCTGTTGGTGATGCTTACTTTTGTGGTTCCTGATCTTTTCTCCAAGTTCTCCAGCTCAAGAGTTTTCTCATTTTGTGTTTTCTTTATTGATTCTAATTCTGTTTTCATGCCTTGCACCATTTCTTTTATGTGTTTGAATTTGGATTCCTGTCTCTCTACGATGGACTCTATTTCTTTGTTCATTTCCTTTTTGTATGCCACTAATTTTTTCTCTACTTGTGCCTCTATTTGTTTGGCTATGTTTGCCTGTGTTTCTTTAAGGGTTTTGTCTATTTCTTCTTTCTTTACCTCCAATTGACTGGCCAACTCTTTGAAAGATTTGTTCATTTCCTCCTTATAAGCCTCAAATAATTGAGCAAGCATGGCTTTAAGGTCATTTTCCTGTGCTTCTGATGAATTGGAGTATCCATCGATTTTGGGGTTTGCTGGTGAAGTCATGATGTCCTGATTTATGTTGGAAGTGTTCTTTCGCCTACCCCTGGCCATTGGCTTGTCTGAGACCTTCCCTGTTTGTTTTTGGATTCTGCCGATCAGACTGGTACTGTCTCTCTCTCGAGTCTGGAGAATTCTTCAGGAAGTTCAGAGAGGTCCCGTGTCCTTAGCGTATGCTGAGGACTAGCTGTACCTGTGGGAGGAAAGTACGCAGGCGCAAACAGAGGCAAATGCAAGCGTGCGTGCGTGTGTGTGTATATGTGTGTGTGTGTGTAAGTGGGTGTGGGCGTGTGTCTCGAGGGACAGAGTGATGGCTAATGTTGAACCCTTGAGTGTGTGGGAGGGGCTCTGCAATGTATATGTCGCAGGCGCTAGTGATGATCGCAGCGCAATTTCTGGCATTAACTGCCTTAACTCCTCAATTAGACCCACAGAGCAGGAACTTCAATGTTCCAAGTGCCCCTCTGTTTCCCAAAGTGGGTATATGGGTGGGAGGGGGTTCGATGCCTGGCTTCTGTTTTAGCAGAACCCAGGATCAGTGGAGCTGCAGATTCTCAAGGGTGCACTCACTTACAAGCAGGACACTTGGCAGAAATTGGCGTATCTGGGCTCTCTGTTCTCTGGTTTGGCCCTGCTTCTTTGATGTGCTCCGCCAGTTCCGTGCTGCTGTCACTGCCAGGTTATGAGGTCTTGCTGCAGCTGGAGATTTCAGGGTGGTCACGTCAGTGGGAATCGGGGTAACCAGCCTTTCTGTTCTCTGGTTTGGCCCTGGTTAGTCTTAAACTGGAGGGCTGATGTGCCCCGCCAGCTCAGTGCTGCTCTGCCGCCAGGTTAGAAAGTCCCTCTGTAACTGGAGACTGGGTTGCTAGTCCAGATGCTTTCTGGGAAGTCCTGGGGTCTCTTTACTGTTCTCTCCAAGCTTCGGAGGCCCAGCGCCTGGTGTGTCTAGCTTGTATGGCGTTTTTGTCTGGTTTTGGTGAGTATATCGCGTATTCTCTGTCACTGTGGGATTGGGCGGGCCGTACCGTCGGTGATGGCGCTCCTGCGGAGCTAGTATGGCGTCTAGCAGACTCGGGCCCTGGGAGGATGGTGCAGCCACCGCGAGTGAATCTGGGGCTCCGAGACACAGTACTGCTGGCCTTTGCCGATAAAGGGCTTGGGGCTCCGCCTCAGTGGCTGCAGGCCCCAGGCAGTTAGGTCTGCGCTGAGAAAGGCGAGTCGGCTGTGCCTGTGCCGAGGAGGAGGGAGGTCTGGGGGAGGGGAGTGCCGAGAGATCAAAGGATCGTTTCTCACCTTCCCCAATCAAGTCCGTGGGTGACCCGAGACCAAGGTTTTCACCTCCTGCGATGTTCCCTGTTGTTTAGAAAGTCTCTCCGTTGTTTCCCTGGCTTCAGAAGTTCTTCCACACATCAGCTCAGAACTTTATCTCTTCCACAGCTCGGAAACTGTGTGTGCTAGTCGCCATCTTGGCTCCGCCCCGAATCTCTATCTGGGTCATTTTCTTATTGATTAATTATTGCTCAATAACTACGTTTTGGAAATTTCTTTCACAATTTTTTTACCACTTGCATTCAGTTTTATAAATTATGTTTACTAAATTTTGTTCTGTGGTATTTTCTTTCTTTTCTTGCTTTGTGGACTTTCCTTTCCTTTCTTGCTAAAGCATAGCTTTGATGTGATGTTGTTAGTTTGTAGACTGAGATTTAAGTTATCAAGAAAGAATGGTGCAAATAAAACTTGTGCCATGTGAACAAATATTTAGGACATGGGAGAAAAGTAAATAATGAATCAGTGTGTTTTGGTAAATAATAGATTCCCATGTAGAAATTACTGCATAGAAGATCAGTCATAATTTGGATATAAATAAGGTTTCTGCACATCCTTATGGGATAAAATGACATTTTCAAATACATGATTTTTATAGGGGAAACAGACACATTAAAGAATGTTTCTTAAAACAAATTTAGACCTATAAGATATGATAAACATAATGAAATCTATATACCTAAAGAAGATAAACAAGAAAGAAGACCAGGGTGAGATGATCGATCCTCACTTAGAAAGACAAATGGGATGGGCATTGGATATAGGAGAAAACAAGTTACATAACAGGGGCCTACCACAGAGGGCCTCGAAAGATTTTACCTAGCAGTGTATCAAAGCAGATACTAAGACTCATAACCAAACCTTCAGCAGAGTGTAGAGAATCATATGAAAGAAGGGGGAGTTAATATGACTTGGAGAGGAGAGGAGCTCCACAAGGACCAAATATATATAGGCACAGGGGACTTAGATGAGACTGTTACTCCAACCAATGACTATGTATGGAAATAACCTAGAACCTCTGCTCAGATGTAGCCCGTGGTAGCTCAGTAACCAAGTGGGTTTCCTTAAAAGGGAATAGGGACTATTTCTGACATGAACTCAATGACGGGCTCCTGACCACCACCCCCCCCCCCCGAAGGGAGGAGCAGTCGTACAAGGCCACAGAGGAGGACTTTCCAGGCAATCCTGAAGATGCCTGATAAAAGAGGGTCAGATGAAAGGGGAGGAGGACCTTCCCTATCAGTGGACTTGGAAAGGGGCAGGGAGGAGATCAGGGAGGGAGAGTGAGATCAGGAGGGAATGAGGGAGGGGATACAGCTGGGATACAGAGTTAATAAATGTAACTTATAATATAAATAAATAAATAACAAAATTAACATTTAGCAAAAGCTTCTTATAATAAGAATGTTGGGGGGGCAAGATGTCGGCGCCGGGAGAACACTGTGTCTGAGAAGCTGGACAACACACCCCGTGCAGCGACCAGGAGACTGAACTCTGGGCCCTAAAACAACAGCTATCGTGTTTCCCAGGTAAGAGCGGCTCCCACGGCATGGGAATCGCTCAGGTCCACTCTTGGCTGCCCAGCCAGAACCCGGAAGAAATCCCAGGTAACGCGGGCTCTGGGTCTCAGGGCTGGTGCCATAAGCCCGTGTGTCCCGATCACTTTCCCAGGCTGATTGGAGGGCACAACGGTGCCAGAGACTGGGAGTCCCAGTCGCAAAAAAAAAAAAACCCACTGGGAAGCAAAGTTGCGAGACTGATCACGGGTCACCCAGTTTTTCCCTAGAAGGTCTCGCTGACCTCGGGTACCTGTCACCATCACAACGGAGCTCCCACCACACGTGGGGAGCAGCTGCACACCCAGCTCAAAATCCTTACTCCCTCTTCAGAGGAGGCAGGAGGCGTCCAGCAGAATCTGCCACAGACCACATTGTCTGGACCCCAACCCAAGATCAGGGCTGAGAAAACCTAATCCTTTCAGGCACTCACCCAAACGCTGCCATAACCCTGCCACAGCAGAGCTGAAGGATAAAGAGGCACACAGCAGCTTCACAGTGCCAGAACTCCAGTGCTGCCAGCGGCTCCTAGCAAACAAACTTCAGCTCTGAATCTGGGACAGTGGTCATTTTACAAGTCCTGAGATTATCCTGGGTCCAGCGTAATAAGGTCTTGCACCAAGTCCTATCACCAGCGCCCCCCACCCCCCTGACCCCTGGCAGAGAAACCCCGGCTCAGGATCTGGACTGAGAAGTCCCAACCACTTCTGGCACTTCCCTGAGAGCACCGCCATAAGCTTGCCCTAGCAGAGGGGAAGGTCAGAGAGGAAGGACAGAGAGGCAGCTTGCCAAGGACACAACACCCTCTCTCCAGCTCACCCAGCGGACCCTAGCAGAGAAACCAAAGCTCTGGATCTGAGGACACTCAACCTTACCTGGTATTCTCTCAGAATCAGCAAACATAGGTTCTACTGCCAGGCTTCTTCTGGCAGAGAGATCTGGGGCCCGGGATCTGGGATTGAGAACACTCAACCTAACTCTTTCCCACGCCACCCTGGGACCAGTCAAAATAACCTCTCCTGGCAGAGGGAAAGGACAGAGAGGCAGCACACAGGAAAGATGGACAACGAGTCCAGCGGCCACAGTGTCACAGAGCTGACTGTTAGCCTACCCGCGAATTTCCTGCAGCAGGAACAAATCAAAGAGTAGAGAGCAAAGGGAACCCCTGTGCATTCCAAGTGGTCTTGCATGAGAGTGAGTGAGCCTTCTAGGGAGAGTTTGCCCCAGACCCAGGGCCTCTCCACAGAAGCAACCAGATGAGATCCCTGCCACCCACACCCCTAGTGTGGGCATCATAGGGATTCTTGGGATAGTGACCCCAACGTTGAAGCCTCATCCTTGTGGGTCCACCAGTGTAATACAGGCAAACAATCCCTGGATCTCAGTAAGAACTGTGTAATAGTGGCTTGCAGGCCACTGCAATAGTCAGAGAATCCGCGCATGCACACTGCGCCGGCTAAAAGTGCACGCGAATAGCACCAGTGTCACATTCCTTACTTAGGCAAAACTGAAACCACAGTGCACACTCCCAAACCAGTGAACCTCTCTCATCTTCCTGAAAAAACAGTCCAGAAAACAGAAAGAGACGATCATAGCCCGAACTACAATCTCAAGGAACGAACAGTGAGGATTATAAATAACCAGATGGCTAGAGGCAGACGTAAGAACACTCCCAACAAAAATCATGACATAATGACCTCACCAGCAACCCTACAAAACAATGGACACTTCAATTCACTAGATATACAAGAAAACGACCTCAAAACTATGTTTCTCCAGCTATTAGAGACCCATAAAGATGAAATGAACAAAGCCCTCAGAGAAATAACCAAAGAAATTGAGACTAACCAAGAGGAAACAAAGCGAGCTCTCAGAGAAATGACCATGAAAATTGAGGCAAAAAAAGAAGAAATGCACAAAGCTCTCAAAGAAATGTCCACACAAATGAAGGCAAATAAAGAAGAAATAAACAAAGCTCTCATAGAAATACAGGCAATTATACCTAAAGAAGTAGAGGCACAAATAGTGATACATAGAGAGGAAACAGACAAAAAAATAGAAGCCTTCACTGAAAACTAGGACTCCACATTCAAACAGATGAAGGAAATGGTGCAAGACATGAAAACAGAATTAGAATCAATAAAGAAAACACAAATAGAGAAAAACCAGGAGCTGGAGAACATAGAGAAAAGATCAAGAACTACAAAGGTAAGCATCACCAACAGAATACAAGAGATGGAAGAAAGAATCTCAGGAGCCAAAGATACACTTGCAGAAATTGACATGTCTCTCAAAGAAAAAATAAAATCAGAAAAGTTCCAAACACAAAACATCCAAGAAATCAAGCACACCATGAAAAGACAAAATCTAAGAATATTAGGAGTAGAAGAAAAAGAAGACAACAAGCTCAAAGGTCCAGAAAATATTTTCAAGAAAATTATAGAAGAAAACTTTACAACTTAAAGAAGGAGATGACCATAAACATACAAGAGGCCTACAGAACACCAAGTAGACTAGACCAGAAAAAAAATTATTCAGGTCACATCATAGTCAAAACACTGAACCTACAGAACAAAGAAAAAATTCTAAAAGCAGCAAGGGAAAAAGGCCAAGTAACATATGAAGGTAGACCTATCAGAATCACACCAGATTTCTCAACAGAAACTATGAAAGGCAGAAGGACCTGGACAGAAATCATACAGTCCTTAAGGGACCACAGATTCCAACCCAGACTACTATACCCAGCAAAACTTTCAATCAACATAGACGGAGAATTCAAAATATTCCCTGACAAAACCAAATTTAAACAATATCTACATAGTAACCCAGCTCTACAGAAGTTACTAGAAGGGAAACTCCAAACCAAAGGAAACAACTACATCGAAGGAAACAGAGAAAATAGATTATACAACAACAACAAAAAACAAAAGAATACAAGCAATGAAACTCAGTGACACCACCAACCCCACATCTAAAGTAAGTAACAATTGTTGGTCACTAGTTTTGATCAACATCAACAGACTCAACTCCCCAATAAAAAGACACAGACTAACCGAATGGTTGCGGAAACAGGATCCAACATTCTGTTACATCCAAGAAACACACCTATGCAACAAAGATAAACACTACCTCAGAATAAAGGGCTGGAAAAATGGTTTTCAAGCAAATGGTTCCAGAAAACAAGCTGGAGTAGCCATACTAATATCTAATAAAATAGACTTTCAACCCAAGTTAATAAAAAAAGATAAGGAGGGCCACTATATTCTCATCAAAGGAAAAATCCACCAAGAGGACAACACAATTTTGAATATCTATGCCCCAAATACAAGAGCACCTACATTCGTAAATGAAACAATATTAAAGCTTAAATCACACATTGATCCTAATACCCTAATAGTGGGAGACTTCAACACACCACTCTCACCAAGGGACAGATCAACTAGACAGAAAAGAAATAGGGAAATAAAAACACTTACAGAGACCCTAAATCAAATTGTCCTAATAGATGTCAAATGGACCTAATAGATCTTTTCATCCAAACTCAAAAGAGTATACCATCTTTTCATCACTGCATGGAACCTTTTTCAAAATAGACCATATAGTTGGTCATAAAGCAAGCCTCAACAGATACAAAAACATTGAAATAATCCCTTGTATTCTATCTGACAACCATGGACTAAAGCTGGACCTCAACAACAACAGAAATAACAAAAAGCCGACATGCACATGGAAACTGAACAACTTGTTACTCAATGACAGCTGGGTTAAGGAAGAAATATAGAAAGAAATTAAAGACTTCCTAGAATTCAATGAAATGAAGGCACAACATACCCAAATTTATGGGACACATTGAAAGCAGTGCTCAGGGGAAAATTGAAAGCACTAAGTGCCTGCAAAAAGAAATTGGTAACATCACATACAAACAACTTAATGGCCCAACTGAAAACCCTAGGAAAATAAAAAAAGCAGATACACCCAAGAGGATCAGACAGCTGGAAATAATCAAACTCAGGGCTGAAATCAATCAATTAGAATCAAATAAAACTATTCAAAGAATCAATGAAACAAAAAGCTGGTTCTTTGAGAAAATCAACAAGATAGACAAACCCTTAGCCAAACTAAGTAAAAAGCAGAGAGAAGCTATCCAAATCAACAAAATCAGAGATGAAAAGGGTGACAAAACTACAGACACTGAGGAAATTCAAACAATCATTAGGTCATACTACAAAAGCCTATACACCACAAAATTTGAAAACCTAAATGAAATGGACAATTTTCTTGATAGATTCCATCTTCCAACATTAAGTCAAGATCAGGTAGAAAAACTGAATAGCACTATATCCCCCAATGAAAATGAAGCAGTCATTCACAGTCTTCCCTCCAAAAAAAGCCCTGGGCCAGATGGTTTCAGCGCAGAATTCTACCAGACCTTCAAAGAAGTGCTCACACCAATTCTCCTCAAACTATTCCATAAAATAGAAACAGAAGATACATTACCGAACTCATTCTATGAAGCGATAGTCACCCTGATACCTAAACCACACAAAGACCCAACAAAAAAAGAAAACTTCAGACCTATCTCTTTTATGAACATTGACGGAAAAATACTCAATAAAATACTTGCAAACTGAATCCAAGAACACGTCAAAGATATCATCCACCATGACCAAGTAGGCTTCATCCCAGGCATGCAAGGGTGGTTCAATATACGGAAATCCATCAATGTAATCACCACATAAACAAACTGAAGAAGAAAAAACACATGATCATCTCCTTAGATGCTGAAAAAGCATTTGACAAAGTCCAACACTCAATCATCTGGAGGTATCTCCATCCCCAATCTCAAATTGTACTACAGAGCAATAGTAATAAAAACTGCATGGTGTTGGCATAAAAACATAAAGGAGGATCAATGGAACTGAATAGAAGACCCAGAAATAAACCCACACACCTATGAATACTCGATTTTTGACAAAGAAGTAAAAACCATTCAATGGAAAAAAGACAGCATATTCAACAAATGGTGATGGTCCAACTGGATGTCCACATGCAGAAAAATGAAAATAGATTTATATTTATCATTCTGCACAAAACTAAAGTCCGAGTGGATCAACGACCTCAGCATAAAATCAGATACTCTAAATCTGTTAGAAGAAAAAGTGGGGAACAGCCCAGAACTCATTGGCATAGGAGACAACTTCCTGAACAGAACACCAACAGCACAGGCTCTAAGAGCAACAATCAATAAATGGGACCTCATGAAACTGAAAAGCTTCTGTAAAGCAAAGGACACTGTCATCAAAACAAAACGACTGCCTACAGATTGGAAAAGAATCTTCACTAACCCTTTATCTGACAGACGACTAATATCCAGTATATACAAAGAACTAAAGAAGCTGAAAAGCAGTAAACCTAGTAATCCAATTAAAAAATGGGGAACAGAGCTAAATAGAGAATTCTCGACAGAGGAATATCGAATGGCAGAGAAACACTTAAAGAAATGCTCAACCTCATTAGCCATCAGGGAAATGTAAATCAAAACGACCCTGAGATATCACCTTACACCCATCAGAATGGCCAAGATGAAAAACTCAAGTGACAACACATGCTGGAGAGGTTGTGGAGAAAGGGGAACCTTCCTCCACTGCTGGTGGGAATGTAAACTGGTACAACCGCTCTGCAAATCTATCTGGCGCTTTCTAAGACAATTAGGAATAGTGCTTCCTCAAGACCCAGCTATACCACTGCTAGCTCTTTACCCAATGTTTGCTCAAGTACACAAAATGATACTTGCTCAACCATGTTTATAGCAGATTTATTTGTAATAGCCAGAACCTGGAAACAACCCAGATGTCCATCAACGGAGGTATGGGTACAGAAATTGTGGTATTTTTTACACAATGGAATACTACTCAACAATCAAAAAGGAGGAAATCATGAAATTTGCAGGCAAATGGTGGAATCTAGAAAAGATCATTCTGAGTGCAATATCCCAGAAGGAGAAAGACAAACACGGTATATACTCACTTATATAGACCTATAAGATATGACAAACATAATGAAATCTATACACCTAAAAAAGATAATCAAGAGAGTGGACATGGGGTAAGATGATCAATCCTAGTTTAGAAAGACAGATGGGATGTGCATTGAACATTGACAGGAGTCTACTGAGCGCATTTGAAAGACTCTAACTAGCAGTGTTGTCAAAGCAAAGACTCAGGACCAAACCTTTGGCAGAGTACAGGGAATTATAAGAAACAAGGGAAGTTAGTCTGATGGGGAAAGGATAGGAGCTCCACAAGGGCCAAATATATCTGGGTACAGGGTCTTTTCAGAGACTGACCTTCAACCAAGGACCATGTATGGATATAACCTAGAACCTCAGCTCAGATGTAGCGTGTGGTAGCTCAGTAACCAATTGGTTTCCCATAGTGAGGGGAACAAGGACTATTTCTAACAGGAACTCAATGCCTGACTCTTTGGCCTCCCCACCCCCCAAGGGAGGAGCAGTCCTGTTAGGACACAAAGTAGGGCTTTTCAGCCAGTCCTGAAGATACCTGATAAAACAGGATCAGATAAATGGGGAGGAGGTCCCCCCATCAGTGGACTTGGAAAGGGGCACTGTGGAAATGAGGGAGGGAGGGATGAACTGGGAGGGAATGAGGGATCGGGACACAGCTGGGATACAGAGTTAATAAAATGTAACTGATAAGAAAAAAAAATAAAATTAAAAAAAAGACTGTTGATATGCATTCTTTTCATGCTTACATAAGTCTAAGGACAATGGATTGTGTTAAATGCCCTTCATCTTTTGAAATAGGACATTTGAACTTATCATTAACTGAAACAGCTGTGTTACATCAAACAGGACTTTATCCCAGTAATGAAAAGATGTAATTAGTGAGAGGATAGTTTTGTTTTCCAGCTGGGATAACTTACTATGGTCTGGATAAATGTAAAGCATTTTTGAATTGTGTTCTTTGACAAGAAAATCCTCAAAATGCCTTCTAGGGACCCTCATTTTGGGGGGGGGCCCTCATGTTTATAGATGCCAAATAATCTCTTTTTAAAAATGGATGAATCATTTCAAGGCAATATTCATAAGCAAATACATAACACTGAAAAGTTGAGCAAAAAAAAAAATTTGTGTGATAGGATAGACATTGGAAGATGAAGAAAACAGACAAATAGAATAGGAGTCTACCACAGAGGGCCTCTGAAAGACTACCCAGCAGAGTATCAAAGCAGATACTGAGACTCATAGTCAAAATTTGGGCAGAGTGCAGGGAATCTTATGAAAGAAGAGAGAGAAAGACCTGGATAGGACAGGAGCTTCACAAGGAGCTCAGAGGTCTTTTCTGAGACTGATACTCCAACTAAGGACTATACATGGAAATAACGTAGAATCCCTGCACAGATGTAGCCGATGGCAGCTCAGTCTCCAAGTGGGTTCCCTAGTAAGAGGGTGTCTCTGACATGAACTCAGTGGCTGGTTCTTTGATTACCTCCCCGTGAAGGGTGGGTGCAGCCTTACCAGGCCACAGAGGAAGACAATGCAGCCAGTCCTAATGAGACCTGATAGGCTAGGGTCAGATGGAAGGGGAAGAACCCTTTCCCTATCAGTGGAAGGGCATGGGAGGAGAAGAGGGAGGATGGGATTGGGAGGAGATGACAGATGGAGACACAGCTGGGATGCAAAATGAGTAAATTTTAATAAATAAAAAATAAATAAAAGGAAAAAAAATTGTTTGATTCTGCACAAGAGACTAGAGCAGGTATTATCTTAAATATCCAGAAAGAAATATTAGCTTATACATCAGGTGTAAACTGAGAATTCTTTCTATTAATTTCACTTTATTTATTTAATTTTCCAACAGTAAACATAAGCAGGTATCACTGTTAAAACATAACAACATAACCTTGGCAAAGCAGAAAATTCTAAAACAAATGTTTAAAAATAACTAATTTTCATTTTCAAATTAAATTCCAACCTCGCTTTTAAAAAATTATGTGTGCATGTGAGTGAGTTTGAGCTTATGCATGTGCACCAGGTCTTAAGCAGCACACAGAACCAGGAGAAGATGTTTGGTCCCTACAAATGGTGTTATAGAAAGTTATCAGGTATCTTAAAGGGATACAATTTCCTCTGGAATAGCAGGAAATGCTCATAATCGTTGAGCCATCAGCCCAAAACAGTTTCCTTAAAAAACAGCAGTGTCAACAACAACAAACTACAAACAAAAAACCTCACAAAACATAAACTACAAAAAACAAACAGAAACAAACAATCAAACACCTACATTGTTTTATGGTCCACACTGTTTTGTAGTCCCTGGCAACAAAATTTGAGTACAATGATAAACACTGTTTCATAATGTTTTGGAAAATTATTAACTCAGTAAGAGTGAAGTGTAATTTCAATCTATGATCTTTTGTTTATGCATTAGTTGATAGGTTATTTTATACTTTTATAATAATGCTGATAATAAACATTCTTGCATTTGCTTGCATTAATATTTTTTGGAAATATTTGGAACATTTGTCATATGGGTTTTAAGACTTGGTGTGCATAATAACAAATTTGCATGGCCAACTGAGAATTATGTGAAACTAATTTGTGGAGATGGTACATGATTCATGAATCTAACTTAGAAAGTTGTCAATATTTGCTTCACAACATGATTCAAATAAAATTGTTATTGTGATTTACATTTCTATGCCACATTGTTTCATAACTTTAAAAGAAAATACTGTTCTGTACAGTTTAGAGTTGGAATAGAAATTAGTTTATGCCATATTTTACAGACGAAGTTTTTACGTTTCTCAAATTTCTAATCCATAAAAAAAAGTAAATAAGCTTTAAGTCTCCAACACACACACACAAAAAGTCATGTATTTTTTTCTCTGACATGCACTTGGAAGAACTGCATCTCTTGATATCCTTTACCTCTAGGATGAGAATTGAAATAATACCTGAAGACATGCCTAAGATATGATGAAATTTAATACTTTCTGCATGTTGGTGAGATGAGGAGAACACAGTTTTAAGCAGATCTTGAAATAGTACTGTCTCATCTTCTGTTAATTGGTAGAGTAATAGTTGTTGTTCTTATGTCTATTGTTTTTCTTTCCCTCCTTGCTGGCATACAATTTAGGGCCTTACACATATAAGGCAAGCACTCCACTACTGAGTTATATTTCTGTTTTTACCTGATAGTGATTTTCCATCATTGCCTTCAAGATTCTGTTATATAAGCAACAGTTTGTGAAACCTTCAGTAATAATGTTTTTTAATAGTAGATTCATTGAAATATGATTCATGTACTATGTAATTTACTCAAAATTCAGTATGTATTTATATCAAAATTTCAGTTTGTATAATTAAATGTACTTAAAATTGCATATATTAGTACTGTTTTTACATCATTTTAAGGTTTAGTCCGTTTCCTACAATACCTCTATGTTTCGTGACTCCTTCATTCATGGTCCTTATTCTTTAATTGTTGTTATATAACATATGCACACATTTGCTTGGACACACTCACACACACACATTTCTGTAAACAAAACCTGCTGAGTCCATTCAGTGTTGTGTATATTTTCTGACCCTGTAGCTCTTACAATCTTTCTCTCCCCTCTTTCATGATGTTCCCTGGAGTTATTTTTTTGTTTGTTTGTTTTTTTAGACATTGTGATGCAGATCAATTGAAGTTGTTCTCATTTTTACCAGTTGAGTATTTCTATGATTGTATTTTCTGTAAAAAGAAGCTTTTTTTAATGAAGGTGAATTACATTTAGTAGTAGATACAAAAGTTTAACTTTAATGACTATCTTTGTTCTTTTTGCATATATATATATATATATATATATATATATATATATATATATATATACATACATACCAAGGAACTCTGAAAGCTTAACATAGGGTTACAAATTTGAGTAGCCATGTTCATTTTTAATGAGGAAACTAGGTGTGGTTGAGTCTTGAATAGGAAAATGAATAGATTGAAGGGTACTACAGCAAATAACTTTTACATTTTAAATTTACAATGCTCTTTCATACTAGACCTCTCAGGCCTTTGTTATTTCAATTGCTGTAACAAAAACACTTAAACTGAATAATTTGTAATAGAAAAAGTAGGGTTCAAAAAAATTGTTCATCTGTTAACAGCACTTTTTGTGTTTGCAAAGCTCATTTCCAGTAACTGTATCAAATGATTCAAAGCCATCTGAAACTCTAGCTCAAGGGGTCTGCAACTTTTTTATGACCTCTGTGGGCATCTTCATGAATGTGCATGTACCATTATCTCATACATATAAATTAAAACAAAATATATCTTTAAAAGGAAAGAAAAGAAAAATACAGTGGAAGCTAAAGTCCTAGATAAGATTAGAGATCATATTCAGTAAGGGCCTGTTGCTATGTAAGAACATGGTGGAGAAATGAAAAGGCAAATGAGTGTAGAGTCCAAACTCTAAAGGTGACTATGCTATATACCAACTCTCACTCTTGTGTTAATACTTACTTCTTTTTTTTTAACTTTTTTTTATTAATTATACTTTATTCATTTTGTATCCCCCCATAAGCCCCTCCCTCCTCCCCTCCCGATCCATCCTCCCTCCCCTTTCTGCATGCATGCCCCTCCCCAAGTCCACTGATAGGGGAGGCTCTCCTCTCCTTTCCTCTGATCTTAGTCTATCAGTTCTCATCAAAAGTGGCTGCATTGTCCTCTTCTGTGGCCTGGTAAGGCTGCTCCCCCCTCAGGGGGAGGTGATCAAAGAGCAGGCCAATCAGATTATGTCAGAGGCTGTCCCTCTTCCCATGACTATGTAACCCACTTGGACACTGAACTGCCATGGGCTACATCTGTGCAGGGGTTCTAGCTTATGTCCATGAATAGTCCTTGGTTGGAGTATGAGTCTCTGGGAAGTTCCTGTGTTCAAATTTTCTTTTTCTGTTGCTCTCCTTGTAGAGTTCCTGTCCTTTCCAGCTCTTACTATTTCCCACTTCTTTCATAAAATTCCATTCACTCTGCCCAACATTTGGCCATCAGGCTCAGCATCTGCTTTGATAGTCTGCAGGGCAGAGGCTTTCAGAGGCCCTCTGTGGCAGGTTCCTAGTTTGTTTCCTGTTTTCTTCTGCTGCTTTCAGAGGCCCTCTGTAGCAGGTTCCTAGGTTGTTTCCTGTTTTCTTCTTCTTCTGATGTTCATCCTCTTTGCCTTTCAGGATGGGGATTGAGCGTTTTAGTTAGGTTTTCTCTCTTGCTTAGTTTCTTTAGATGCACAGATTTTAGTGGGTTTGTCCTATGTTGTATGTCTATATGAGTGAGTATATACCGTGTGTGTCTTTTTGCTTCTGGGACAACTCACTCAGGATGATCCTTTCCAGGTCCCACCATTTACTCCTAGGCATATATCCAAAAGAGGCTCAAGTACACAAAAAGTACATTTGCTCAACCATGTTTGTAGCAGCTTTATTTGTAATAGCCAGAAGCTGGAAACAACCCAGATGCCCCTCAACTGAAGAATGGATGCAGAAATTGTGGTACATCTATACAATGGAGTATTACTCAGCAATGAAAAATAAGGAAATCAGGAAATTTGCAGGTAAATGGTGGGACCTACTTACTTCTTAAAGGTCTCATTCAACATCTTCACTTGAGGTTAGGAGTGAATACAGCACAATTAAACCATAGCTATGATTATATCAGTTGCCAATTGAATTCCATCGATACAAGAGTGAAGGGTCCATTTATTTCTCAGCCTGGCATGGTCTCCTAAAATAAGGATAAATATTTTCGAGTGTTAGTTGGTATTAGTTGATTTCAGTGATGATGTGAAGGTTGGAAAGGAAGGTGAAGATACCAATTGTTTCTCAGGGAAGGGATATTTTAGTAGAGTTGTGAATATCATAGGCAGTATAACAGCTGGTTTTTGTTTGTTTTAAGACAGAGTTTTTCTGTTTAGCTCTGACTGCCCTAAAACTTACTTTGTAGACTATGAATGCCTCAAACTAGAGATCTTCCTGTCTCTGCCTCCCGAATGTTGGGGTCAAAGGTGTTTCCCACCACTGCCCAGCTATTACAACAGTTTTTAAGATAAGAGAAAGCCTGCCCACATATTCTGTCTATAAGGCAAAACTGGAGTCTCCTTTTATAAATTCCTGGAAAGCACAGACAGCGGTGAGTAAGTAGGTTAAAGCCTATATTGTTTGGTGGTCAGGTTAAGTTGCCCCTGATATTCAGGTATCAGAAGAGGGAAGGACACTTGCAAGCTCACTTAATGTAGCCTGTCAGCTCCATGTAGGGGCATCTGTAGGTGGAGACTGCATCTGGAAGTGTTGTGATCTAGCAACCAGTGATGCACATTTTATTTCCCCAATTATCTAAGAGAAAATACTTTTTTTAAAAATGGACTCACCTCATAGCAATACTTACCAGTTTCTCCTAAATTAGGAAACCCTGCAGTGGGGTTTGTAAATAACAGTGTTAATAGAAACATCTGAAGGACTGGTACTTCCATCCAGCTGGATAATGCATAGAGTAGTCAGAATTCTTTTCATGTTAATCATTGTGCTACATGAATAAATATTGTTAAAGACATAATGCTCTTAAAAATTCTATTAAACATACTGCCACTAAGGCAATTTGTAGTTTCACCTATGAGAACATAAAAATTATTTTTGTCTTAAAATTGAAAAACATTCAGTGAAGGGAAAAGTTAATCTATCCTGTAGGAAAAGTTAATCTACAGTCTTGGCATGGCAGGAAACTCCTAATATGTGAACTGACTTCGCTCTTGTATTCATTTTCTACCTATTTTGTAAAAGTCAGTGTGAACTAAGTTGCTTAGAACATTTATTGTCTTAGGCTTCTGAGTGTAGAAATCTTATATGGCTCTGACTGGACAAAAATTAAGATGCCAGCATTTATGTGTTTTTTCCCAGAGGCATCAGCTTTAAAGCTGTCTACATTCTTTGGCTTGTGGCCCCCTTTTCATCTTCGAAGGTATCTGTTTTGCATCTTTCAGCTTCTGATTCCAGCACCATGTCACTACATAAACACAGATGGAGAAGGGGGTGTGTTCCTGTCTCTTCTTCCAACAGATTTTATCTCTTTAATTGGAAAAACGAAGGGCAAGAGTCTTTCCTCAATAGTGGAGACTATGTGCCCAAGTACAGAAGGCTTGGGGCATAATAGGGAATCATTATCATGTAAAATTCTATACTCAGATATGTTCCTCTGCTGTCTCAAAGTTGTAATTACCAATTGGGGTAAGTTATGTTCATCCTCTCAATAGCTTCTCAGCTCCTAACAATCTGCAAAAGCTCTTATCAGCTCAATTTTCCTGTCTGGAGTTTTTTTATCTCACTTGAGGTTTTTGGGTTATTAGCCCTCTATTCTAGACCTGTTGGACAGATAAAAGAAGCAGGGAAGATGTATCATTAGTTTTGGAGTACTGCAAGAGCAAAAAAGTTGACCCTGAAGGATGTTATTCTGGTCTAATCTTTTTTTTTTTTTTTTTTTTTTTCTGAGCACTGGTAAGGCATAGGGGCTGACTGATGCAAGGAGACACTCAGTCCAATTGTTTTAGTCCTGAGTGGCAAGAAGAATGAGTTAGAAAGCTTGTTAGTCCTTTTGCAGATGTCATCTTAACTGCTGTTAGGGATCTGGAGGCTCAGACCACTTTAAGTTTTTTCTAGCTGGCAAAAAAAAAAAATGATTTCGTAGGAGTAAAAGTTAATATGCCTAAAAGGAATGTCAACCTAGGGGACACAGTAAGACTTAATAGTTGGAAAAGATCGATAAGCCATGTGATGACAGTATGCATCCTTGGTGTATGTTG
Organism: Psammomys obesus; assembly: GCF_907164565.1. NCBI lineage: Eukaryota > Metazoa > Chordata > Mammalia > Rodentia > Muridae > Psammomys > Psammomys obesus. The sequence goes on from NW_026589137.1 coordinate 3,175,052, forward strand.
AGGTAGAGTTTGTGACATACAAAACATGAGACTATTATTATAGTGATTACTAAGGGTCTAGTTAAGAAAATATGTGGGGCAGTTTTGTCTTTATTACAGGAAAAGAGCAGGCAAAAAAATCTTTGGAACTTTTAGCATGTTTTATTATAGGTCTTAGCACGACTGATGAGTTTTGTCACTCTGGCTATTGGTTTGGTGGAAGAAATTTAAACATTTTTCAGAAACTGTCATCAGGTGTCCTCTATTATAACCTTGTGGAGAAAACTAAGAGACAAAGTCAATGAGAAAACTTTCAACACTGATTAGCAAAATTTTAATAAAGTAAAATATAATCACAGAACTTGCAGGACCTTGTATCAGAGTTCTCTAGAAGGATAAGGCAACTAATCAGCTGTTCATTACATCAGACTCCTGCACAAGGAACAAGACCCTGGAAGCTTTGTAAAGGAAGTAAGTCAAATTCACCATCAAATTGCTTTTTTAAAAGAGACATAGAGGCATTCCCTCGGCCTGCTCTTTGATCACCTCCCCCTGAGGGGGGAACAGCCTTACCAGGCCACAGAAGAAGACAATGCAGCCATTCCTGATGTGATCTGATAGACTAAGATCAGAAGGAAGGAGAGGAGGACCTCTCCTATCAGTGGACTTGGGGAGGGGCATGCATGCCGAAAGGGGAGGAAGGGTGGGATCGGGAGAGGAGGAGGGAGGGGATTATGGGGGGATATAAAATGAATAAAGTGTAATTAATGATAATAATAATAAAAGAAAAAAGGGAGAGACATAGAATCCTATTAAATGACATTTATAGGACTGTCTTGTAACACTCTAAAGACACCACTTGGTTATTCAAAATAATTTACCAAACCTTTGAGTTTGAAGCCAGAGTATATGGCAACCTCTATTATTTAGGGAACATGGGTGGTTAGGGTGCAGAATGATACATTACAGTTGTTCAAACTACTCTTCCAGAAAGATATAGTGTTCCAAAGTTGGTAAATACAGCTTTTTTTTTGGGGGGGGGAGGAGGGCTCAGTATTTAAGAAGATAGGTCTGTTTTTCACAGTCATGAATAACCTTTTGGAATTGTCTTCTCTGGATAATACAAGATAATCTTGATATCTTAATATCTACAAACTTAATCATATCTAAAAAAAATCCCTAGCATCATTTTGTAGAATCTACACATCTTTATAGAGTTGTTGTTCCACTTACCAAAGCTCTTTGGAATGGGATCTAAGAAAACACACTTGCTGTGAATCAGTATTATATTTTATGGTTTAAAAACATATAATTCTTAGCCATTCTGATGGGTGGAAGGTGAAATCTTAGGGTCGCTTTTATTTGCATTTCCCTGATAGTTAATGATGTTGAGCATTTTTTTAAGTGTTTCTCTGCCATTCGATATTCTTCTGCAGAGAATTATCTGTTTAGCTCTGTATCCCATTTTTTAATTGGAATACTTGATTTTTTGCTGTTTAACTTCTTTAGATATTTATATAAACTAAATATTAGCCCTCTGTCAGATATAGGGTTGGTGAAGATCCTTTCCCAACATGTAGGCTGTCGTTTTGTTCTGAGGACAGTGTCCTTTGCTTTACAGAAGCTTTTCAGTTTCATGAGGTCCCATTTATTCATTGTTGCTCTTAGATCTTGTGCTGTTCTGTTAAGGAAGCTGTCTTATGTACCAATGAGTTCAAGGGTATTCCTCACTTTTTCTTCTAAGCGGTTTAGTGTGTCTGGTTTTATGTTGAGGTCTTTGATCCACTTGGACTTTAGATTTGTGCAGGGTGTTAAGTATGGATCTATTTGCATTTTTCTACATGTAGACTTCAAATTAGACCAGCACCATTTGTTGAAGATGCTGTCTTTTTTCCATTCAATGGATTTGGCATCTTTGTCAAAAATCAGGTGTCCATAAGTGTGTGGATTTATGTCAGGGTCTTCTATTCAATTCCATTGATCCACTAGTCTGTTTCTATGCCAGTACCATGCAGTTTTTAGTATTGTTGCTCTATAGTACAGCTTGAGATCACGGATGGAGATACCTCCTGAAGATCTTTTACTGTAGAGAATTGTTTTAGTAATGGAATGTAAACTTGTACAACCACTCTGGAAAGCAATCTGGCGCTTTCTCAGACAACTAGGAATAGCGCTACCTCAAAATCCAGCTATACCACTCCCAGGCATATATCCAAAAGATTCTCAAGTTGACAATAAGGACATTTGCTCAACCATGTTTGTAGCAGCCTTATTTGTAATAGCCAGAAGCTGGAAACAGCCCAGATGCCCCTCAGTGGAGGAATGGCTGCACAAATTGTGGTATATCTACACAATGGAATATTACTCAGCAATTAAAAAAAAAAAAACTAAGGAAAACATGAAATTTGCAGGTAAATGGTGGGATCTGGAAAAGAGCATCCTGAGTGAGCTATCCCAGAAGCAGAAAGAGGCACAAGGTATATATTCACTCATATAGACATATAATATAGGATAAAACTACTAAAATCTGTACATCTAAAGAAACTAATCAAGAGGGAGGACTCTTGCTAAAATGCTCAATTCCTATCCAGAAAGGCAAAGAGGTTGGACATCAGAAGAAGGAGAAAAGAGGGAACAAGTCAGGAGCCTGACACAGAAGACTTCTGAAAAGCTCTGCCCTGCAGACTCTCAATGTAGATGCTGAGACTTATGGGCAACCTTTGGGCAGAGTGCAAGGAATCTTAGGAAAGAAGTGGGAAACATTAAGATCTGGTGAGGACAGGAACTCCACAAGGAGAGCAACAGAACCAAAAAATCTGAGCACAGGGGTCTTTCCTGAGACTTCTATTCTAACCAAGGACTATGCATGGAGAAAACCTATGATCCCTGCACAGATGTAGCCCATGGCAGTTCAGTATCCAAGTGGGTTCCATTGTAAAAGGAACAGGGACTCTCTGACATGAACTGATTGGCCTGCTCTTTAATTACCTTCCCCTGAGGGGGAAGCAGCATTCCCATGCCACAGAATAAGACAAGGCAGCCATTTCTGATGAGACCTAATTGATTAGGATCAGAAGGAAGGAGAAGTAGTCCTCCCCTATCAGTGGACTTGGGGAGGGGCTTGCGTGTAGAGGGTGAAGGAAGGGAGGGATTGGGACAGGAGGAGGGAGAGAACCACAGGGGGGATACAAAGTGAATAAAGTGTAATTAATAAAGAAAAAAGATAATAAAAACCATATATCAAAGAAAAGACAGCATCATTCGTATGTTCTTAGTCAGGGTTACTATTGCTGTGATGAAAGACTATGACCAAAGTAACTTGGGGAGGAAAGGGTTTATTTAGCTTACATTTCCATATCACTGTTCCTCATCAAAGGAAGTCAAATGCAGGAACTTGAGGCAGGAGTTTACACAGAGGGAACCAGGATGGGTCACAGCATCAACTATGAGCAGCTGGTGGCTGGTGTTTCTCTCTACACTTTAACTCTTAATCTTTCAGGCTGCTAGCCTTGCTACTGTCCACATACACTTTAAGTCTTAAACTTCCAGGCTCATAGCCTTGTTATTTGGGGCTCTCTCTACATACAGTTTAATTTCAGTTAAACTCCCAGGGGTGGATTGGTCATAATAGCCTCTACAGAAAAAGAGAGGGAGGAATTGAACCCTGAACTTTCAGATTTAGTGTCTGAAGGTTATTAAACTATTTGGACTTTGTTTTTTTCTGCCACCAGAACAGCTCTCTTGCTAAAAACATTTACTGTTTAACAGCAGAGGGTCTGAATCAGGTAAGCCAGGTGGCTCTCTGAACTCAAGCGTACAAGCTGCTGCAGCCCTGACAGTTTCTTGCTGTCAATACAAGAGGTTGTAAAAAGAACAACCTTAATTACTTTTAACTTAATGGCTTAGCAGTGAACAGTGCCTTGCTGGAAGCAAGAGTCCTAATTAAGAAGGCTGATATCACACTCCTGACTGCTTATCACTTATTAAGCTTAGAAATATGCAAAAACATCACACATTTGGCAGACAAAGCAAGCAGATCTTTATGAGCTTCACACACATATACACACACATACAAACAGTAGACAGAACAAGGGAGCTCCCAAAGACACCATTCATCCACATGTAAGTAAACATGCAGATATAAATATATACGTGTATACGTACATAGAGACAATATATACACACAATTGACAGACACATACTATCTAATTCAAAGTTTCTCTATGTATGTAAAAAAAAACCTTATTCAAAAATAGATAAAATTGTTACATTAAAAAGGGAGTCACGGTAGGACTATTGTTTCTAATATCTAACTAGATACTTTGTTTATTATAAGTTTAAAGTGGTGGTTTTACCTATATGCTCATTATGAGTCCAAAGCAGAAGTTTCATCTTTGCTTATTTCAAATGTACATTATGTGTTCAAAGCAAGTTTTTTTTTTTTTTTTTTGTCAAGGCTTTTCTAAGAAATAGAAAAGCTTTCTTGTATAGCTAACCATTTATTCTTTGTTTCTATATTCATATGGTCTTTCTTATCGTGGTGTACACCTGGGCTGTATTCTTGGACTAAATCTAGAGTGAATGTATCTTCTTGATTATTAATTTGTTTCAATTTTGTTTTCCCTCTTGGTGTAAATTAAGTGCTTGACATAGGGAGGTCCAGAGTTCCTAGCATTTTCTCTATACTGCAGGAGGGTTATTAAATTTCTTGAATCAAGTCAGAAATTCTTTAAAAACGTCACCAGGAGTTATGAAATCATTAATTCATTTAAACAGCACTATGTCATGAAGGTACATCTTCAAAATATTCTGCTGGAAATCTGTCTAACAGAGTGAAGCAATAGGCAGTGAGCGTCTCTGCCAGGCCAGATATATGAGACAAGCATGGAAAGGCAGTATAGCAACAATAAGCAGTCTTGAGGCAAAATCACTGGAGCCTTGCCTAAACCAGGGATACAGCCATCCATCAGCCATGCAAAAACAATTGGTTGCCTCAAGGTAGCTCACTTGCTTGTTTCTGCCAATCCAGCATGTGATTTCTTCCAGCAAGAGCTGGTGCAGAGGCCATGGAGAGGTGCTGCTGCTTGCCGGCTTGGCGAGCAGCAGCCATAGAAAAAAGGATATTAAAACTACTTTTAATGCTGCCCCACTCTCTGCCATAAAGATAACGGATTAAACCTCTGACACAGTAAACAAGCCCCAACTAAATGTTTTCATTTGTAAGAGTTGCCCTGGTCATGGTGTCTCTTCAAAACAATAGAACACTGACTAAAACACTGGGACATGGAAACAGCCTAAATGTCCATAAACTGGTGACTGAATAGTGAAAATGTAATACCTATATGCAATGGAATTTCATTCAGCTGTAAAGACAAATTAAATTAAATTAAATTTACAGGTAAATGGAAAAAAACATATAATTCTTATTGATTGATGATTGGTTGATCACTTGCAATGTTCTTGTCTCGTGTGTTTTCTTTTCTTCACTATAGCTAATACCATCTAGTCTTGGTTTAGGGAGAGGTGGTGAAAAATATCTGTACACAGTGAATATACAAATATTCATGCAAAAATATTTAGTGACTGTCTACTACATCTCAGGCACTGTGTTTAACATTAGTTGTGTTGAAAAAAATATAGGAGTCTGTGCCTTGGTCCTCAAATACTAATAAAGGACTAAGACAGTGTAGATTTATGAAATTTTCAGTTTTTATTAACAATAAAACTGACATAGCCTACAATTATATGTAAAATATTATAACCTTTCCCTTGATTTGTGATAAAAAACTGGGAATAACCCGAGCAACAAGGATTTGGGGGAGAGTAATCTAACTAATGCATTCCTTTTATGAAGTAAGAAAATGATGAAATTCACCTCATGGCACCTCCAGATCTACCTTTTTTCTTTTTATATTAATTACAGTTTATTCACATTGCATCCCAGCTGTAGCTCCCTCCATAATTCCTTCGCAATCCCACCCTCTTTCCCACATCTCCTCCCATGCCCTTCTCTAGGTCCACTCTTAGAGGAGGTCCTCCTCCCCTTCCATCTAACCCTAGCCGATTAGGTCTCACCAGGAATGGCTGCATTGTCTTCCTCTGTAGCCTGGTAAGGCTGCACCCCCATCAGTGGGAGGTGATCAAAGAGCAGACAGCCCAGTTCATGTCAGAGACAGTCTCTGTCCCCCTTAGAACAGGGGAGCCCACTTGGAGACTGAGCTGCCATGGTATATATCTGTGGAGGACCTCTAGGTTATATCCTTCATTGAAGTATCAAGTCCCAAAAAAAAAACCCTTGGTCTAGATTTTTGGTTCTGTTGTTTGTTGTGTACTTAAGAAACTTTTGGATATATGCCTAGGAATGATATAGCTGGATACTGTGGAAACACTTCCGAATTATCTGAGAAAGCACCAGATTGATTACCAAAGTGATTATACAAGTTTACATTTGTACCAACAATGGGGGAAGGTTTCCCTTTCTCCACTTCCTCTACAGCATGTATTGTCACTTGAGTTTTTGATCTTATCCATTCTGATGGGTGTCAGGTGAAATCTAAGGGTCATTTTGATTTGCATTTCCCTGATGACTAAGGATGTCATCCTTAGTCATTTCTTTAAGTGTTTCACTGTCATTCTATATTCCTCTATTGAGAATTCTCTCAATAGAGAGAATTTAACAGTTTAACTCTGTACTCCATTTTTTTAATTTGTTGGTGTTCAACTTCTTGAGTTTTTTATATATTCTGGATATTAGCCCTCTGTAAATATAGGGTTGCTGAACATTTTTTCACAGTCTGTAAGCTGTTATTTTATTCTTATGACAGTATCCGTTGCTTTACAGAAGCTTTTCAATCTCATGAGATCTCATTTATTGAATGTTGATCAATAAATGAACCTGTCCTGTTGGTGTTATGTTTAGCAAGTTTTCTCTAGTGCCAATGAGTTCAAGGCTCTTCCCCACTTTTTATTCTAACAGAGTTAGTGTTTCTGGTTTTATGTTGAAGTCTTTGATCTACTTGGAATTTAGTATTGTGCAGGGTGATAAATTTGGAGCTATTTGCATTTTTCTACATGTAGACATCCAGTTGGACCAGCACCATTTGTTGAAGATGATATTTATTTTCCCTTTTATGGTTTTGACTTCTTTGTAAAAATCAAGTATCCATAGATGTGTGGGTTTATTTCTGGGTCTTCTGTTTGATTCCATTGATCCACCATTCTGTTTCTATGTCAGTAACATGCAGTTTTTATTGCTATTTCTCTGTAGTACAGCTTGAGATCAGGGACAGAGATACCTCCAGATGATCTGTTGTTGTAAAGGATTATTTTGGAAACTCTGGATTTTTTGTTTTTCTTTATGAAATTGAGAATTGTTCTTTCAAGTTCTGTAAGAATTGTGTTGGTATTTTGATGGAAATTTCATGGAATCTATAGTTTGCTTTTGGCAGGATGGCTATTTTCACTGTGTTAATCTTACCAATCCATGATCATGGAAGATATTTCCATCTTCTGATATCTTCTTGAATTTCTTTCCTTAGAGACTTGAAGTTTTTTCCAACAGATTTTTCACTTGCTTGGTTAGAGTCACACCAATTTACTTTATATTGTTAGTGGCTATTGTGAAGGGTACAATGTCATTAATTTCATTCTCAGCACTTTTGTCTTTTGTATATAGGCTTCATATTTTTCTTTTTTCTTTTATTTCTATTAATTACAGTTTATTCACTTTGTGTCCCAGCTGTAGTCTTCTCCCCCATCCCCTCCCAATGTTACCTTCCCTCCCTCATCTCCTCCCATGCCGCTTCTCCAAGTCCACTGAGAAGGGAGATCCTCCTTCCCTTACATCTGACTCTAGTCTATCAGGTCCCATCAAGACTGGCTTCTTTTTCTTGCTCTGTGGACTGGTAAGGTTGCTCTCCTCTAAGTTGGAGGTCATCAAAGAGCTAGCTTATGAGTTCATGTCAGAGATGGTCCCTATTCATATTATTGGGGAACCCTCTTGGACACTGAGCTTCCATGGGCTCTTTCTGTGGAGAGGTTCTAAGTAGTCTCCATGCATGGTCATTGTTTAGAGTATCAGTCCCAGAAAAGACGGTTATACCCAGATTTTTTTGATTCTGTTGCTCTCCTTGTTGAGATCCTGTTCCCTCCAGTTCTTTCTACCTTCCTCTTCTTTCATAAGATTCCCTGCACTCTGCCCAAATTTTAGTTATGAATCTCAGCATGTTTTGTTACCCTGCTGGATAGAGTCTTTCAGATGCCCTCAGTGATAGGCTCCTGTCCTCTTCCCTGTTTTCTACCTCTTCTGTTGTCAGTTTCATTTGCCTTTCTGAATAAAGATTGAGCATATGACCCAGGGTCCTCATTCTTGATTAGCTTCCTTAGGTGTACAAATTTAATATGATTGTCCTACATAATATGTCTAATATCCACTTATACCTCAGTATATACCATGTGTGTCTTTCTTCTTCTGAGATAACTCACTCAGGATGGCCTTTTCTAGACCACACCATTTTCCTGCAAATTTCATGATTTCTTTGTTTTTAATTGCTAAGTAGTATTCTATAGTGTAAATGTGCCACAATTTCTATATCCATTCCTCAACTGAAGGACATCTGGGTTTTTTCCACCTTCTGGCTATTACAAATAAAGCTGTGTCCAATATGACTGAGCAAATGTCCTTCTTGTATACTTGAGCATCTTTTGGATATATGCCTAGGAGTGGTATAGTTGCAACTCGAGGTAGCACTATTACTAACTGTCTGAGAAAGCTCCAGATTGATTTCAAAAGTGGTTGTACAAGTTTGCATTCCCACCAGCAGTGGAGGAGGGTTCCCCTTTCTCCACATCCTCTCCAGCACGTGTGTCTCTTGAGTTTTTTATCTTATCAATTCTGATGGGTGTAAGGTGAAATCTCAGGGTCGTTTTGATTTGTCTTTCCCTGATTTCTAAACATGTTGAGCATTTCTTTAAGTGTTTCTCTGCCGTTCGATGTTCCACTAATCAGAATTCTCTGTTTAGCTCCCTACACCATTTTTTTAATTCAGTTACTTGAAGAGCAGCTAAAACCAATACTCTTCAAACTTTTCCACAAAGTAGAAACAGAAGAAACATTACCAAACTCATTCTATGAAGCCACAGTTAACTTGATACTTAAACCTCACAAAGACCCGACAAAGAAAAGAAATTCTATGCCCATCTGTCTTGTGAACATTGATGCCAAAATACTGAATAAAATACTCTCAAACCAAATCCAAGAACCCATCAAAGATATCACCCATTATGACCAAGTAGGCTTCATACAAGAAATGCAACAGTGGTTCAATATATGGAAATACAAACAGGTCTTTCACTTGCTTGGTTAGAATCACCCCAAGGTATTCTACGTTATTGATGGCTATTGTGAAGGGTGTTGTTTCTCTTATTTCTTTCTTGGCCCATTGGTCTTTGGTATACAGGAGGGCTTCTATTTTTTTTTTTTTTTGAGTTGATTTTGTATCCTGCCACTTTGCTGAAGGTGTTTTTCAGATGAAGGAGTTCTCTGGTTGAATTTTTTGGGTCACTCATGTAGACTATCATATCATCTGAGAATAGTGACACATTCACCTCTTCCTTTCCAATTTGTATCCCCTTGATCTCCTTTAGTTGTCTTATTGCTTTAGCTAGGACTTCAAGTACTATGTTGAATAGATATGGAGAGAGTGGGCTGCCTTGTCTTGTCCCTGATTTCAGCGGGATTGATTTAAGTTTCCCATGCTCATGGATTGGTAAGATTAACATAGTGAAAATTGCCATCCTGCCAAAAGCAATAGACAGATTCAACGAAATTCCCATCAAAATACCAACTCAGTTCTTACAGACCTTGAAAGAAAGATTCTCAGCTTCATATGGAGAAACAAAAAACCCAGAATTCCCAAAACAATCCTGTACAACAACAGGTCCTCTGGAGGTATCTCCATCCCCGATCTCAAGCTGTACTACAGAGCAATAGTAATAAAAACTGCATGGTATTGGCGTAGAAACAGAAAGTAGGATCAATGGAACCAAATAGAAGACCCAGAAATAAACCCACACACCTGTGAACACTTGATTTTTGGCAAAGAATCCAAAACCATTCAATGGAAAAAAGACAGCATCTTCAACAAATGGTGCTGGTCAAATTTTCTACATGCAGAAAAATGAAAATAGATAAATATTTATCACCCTGCATGAAACTAAAGTCCTAGTGGATCAAAGACGTCAACATAAAACTAGGTACTCTAAATCAGTTAGAAGAAAAAGTGGGAAGCAGCCTAAAACTCATTGGAACAGGAGAAAATTTCCTGAATAGAACACCAACAGCACAGGCTCTAAGAGCAACAATCAATAAATGGGACCTCATGAAACTGAAAAGTGTCTGTAAAGCAAAAGACACTGTCGTCAGGACAAAGCGACAGCCTACAGACTGGGAAAGAATCTTTTCCAACCCTACATCTGACAAAGGGCTAATGTCCAGTATATAAAGAACTCAAGAAGTTAAAATGCGCCAAACAAATAATCCAATTAAAAAATGGGGCACAGAGTTAAACAGAGAACTCTCTGTAGAGGATTGTAGCATGACAGAGAAACACTTAAAAAAATGCTCAGTGTCCTTAGTCGTCAGGGAGATGCAAATCAAAACGACCCCGAGATTTCACCTTACACCCATCAGAAAGGCTAAGATCAAAAACTCAATTGACAACACATGCTGGAGAGGATGTGGAGAAAGGGGAACCCTCCTACATTGCTGGTGGGAAGGCAAACTTGTACGCCCACTTTTGAAATCAATCTGGCGCTTTCTCAGACAAATACGAATAGTGATTCCTCAAGATCCAGCTATACCACTCCTAGGCATATATCCAAAAGATGCACAAGTACACAACAAGGACATTTGCCCAACCATGTTTATAGCAGCTTTATTCGTAATAGCCAGAACCTGGAAAAAAACCAGATGTCCCTCAGTTGAAGAATGCATACAGAAATTGTGGTACTTTTACAGAACAGAATACTACTCAGCAATTAAAAACTAGGAATTCATGAAATTTGCAGGCAAATGGTAGAACCTAGAATCGATCATCCTGAGTGAGGTATCCCAAAAGCAGAAAGACACACATGATATATACTCACTTATATAGAACTAAAATAGGATAAATATACTGAAATCTATATATCTAAAGAAGAGAAACAAGAAGGAGGACTCGGGGTAAGATAACCAATCCTCACTTAGAAAGACAAATCGAATGGGCATTGGATGTAGGAGAAAACACTTAACAGGACAGGAGCCTACAGCACAGGGCCTCTGAAAGACTCTACCTAGTAGTATATCACAGCAGATATTAAGACTCAAAACCAAAGCTTCGACAGAGTGCAGGAAATGATATTAAAGAAGGGGGAGTTAGTAAGACCTGGAGAGTACCGGAGCACCACAAGGACCAAGTATCTCAAGGCACAGGGGTATTTCAAGATACTGTTTTTCTAACCAAGGACCATGTATGGATATAACCTAGAAACACTGCTCGGAAATAGCCCATGGTAACTCAGTGTCCAAATGTGTTCTCTAATAAGGGGAACAGGAACTATTCCTGACATGAACTCTATGGTGATCTCTTCGACTCCCCACCCCCCAAAGAAGGAGCAGCCTTGCTAGGCCACAGAAGAAGACATTGCAGCCAGGACTGAAGAGACTTGATAAGCTAGGGTCAGATGGAAGGGGAGGAGGTCCTCCCCTATTAGTGGACTTCGAAAGGGGTCTTCTTTCTTGTTTATCTTCTTTAGGTGTATAAATTTTAGTATGTTTATCATATCTTATAGGTCTATATAACTGAGTATATACCATGTGTGTGTTTCTCCTTTTGGGATAACTCACTCAGAATGATCTTTTCTTGATCCCACCACTTGCCTGCAAATTTCATTATTTCCTTGTTTTTGATTGCTGAGTAATATTGCCTTGTGTAAAAATACCACAATTTCTGTATCCAATCCACTGTTGATGGATATCTAGGTTGTTTCCAGGTTCTGGCAATTACAAATAAAGCTGCTACAAACATGGTTCTGATTTTTTTTTGAGTTGATTTTTTATCCTGCCACTTTGCTGACGGTGTTTTTCAGCTGAAGAAGTTCTCAGGTTGAATTTTTGGGGTCTCTCATGTATATTATCATATCATCTGCAAATAGTGACACTTTGACCTCTTCTTTTCTGATTTGTATTCCCTTGATTTCCTTTAGTTGTCTTATTGCTTTAGCTAGGATTTCAAATACTATGTTGAAGATATATGGAAAGAGGAGGTAGCCTTGCCTTGTCCATGATTTCAGTGGGATTGATTTAAGTTTCTCTCCATTGAGTTTAATGTTGGTTATAGGCTCTTGGTTTTATTGATTATATGAATTGTTTTATTTGTTTCTAATTTATTGATTTCAGCCCCGAGTTTGAGTATTTTCAGCCATCTGCTCCTCTTGGGTGTATTTGCTTCTTCTTCTTTTTTTTTTTTTCCTAGGGCTTTCAGTTGGGCCATTAAGTTGCTTGTATGAGATTATGAGATGTCACAAATTTCTTCTTGAAGGCACTTAGTGCTATGCATTTTCCTCTGAGCACTGACTTCATTGTATCCCATAAATTAGGGTATGTTGTGCCTTCATTTTCATTAAATTCTAGGAAGTCTTTAACTTCTTTATTTCTTCCTTGACCCAGCTTTCATTGAGCTGCAAGTTGTTCACTTTCCATGTGTGTCTAGGCTTTTTTTTAATTCCATTGTTGTTGAGGTCCAGCTTTAGTCCATGGTGGTCAGATAGAATACAGGGGATTATTTCAATCTTCTTGTATCTGTTGAGGCTTGCTTTGTGAACAACTATATGGTCTATTTTGGAGAAGGTTCCATGAGGTGCTGAAAAAAAGGTATACTCTTTTGAGTTTGGGTGAAAAGTTCTGTAGAAGTCTATTAGGTCCATTTGATTTGGGGACTCTGTAAGTGCTTTTATTTTCCTATTTGGTTTCCTTCTAGTTGATCTGTCCTTTGGAGAGAGTGGGGTGTTGAAGTCTCCCACTATTAACGTGTTGGGATCAATGTGTGATTTATGTTTTATTAATATTTCATTTATGAATGTAGGCACTCTTGTATGTGGGGCATAGATATTCAGAATTGTGATGTCCTCTTGGTAGATTTTTCCTTTGATGAGAATGCAGTGTTCCTCCTTATCTTTTTTGATTAATTTTGGTTGAAATTCTATTTTATTTGATATTAGGATAGCTACCTCATCTTGTTTTCTGGGTCCATTTGCTTGAAAAATATTTTTCCAGCCCTTTACTCTGAGGTAGTGTTAATCTCTGTTGCAGAGGTACAGCAGAATTTTGGATCCTGTTTCCACACCCATTCTGTTAGTCTGTGTCTTTTTATTGGAGAATTGAGTCCACTGATGTTGATGGATAATAGTGACCAATGAACGTTAGTTTCTTTTATTGTGGAGTTGGTTGTATTACTATGTTTCATTGCTTGTTTTTCTTTAATTTTTGTTGGGAAATTATCTGTATCCTACATTTTCTTGGGTGCTGTTGTTTTCTTTGGGTTGGAGTTTTCCTTCTAGTATCTTCTCTATGGCTAGTTTGCAGTGTAGATTTTGCAAAAATTTAGTTTTGTCATTGAATATTTTATTTTCACCATCTATGTTGATTGAAAGCTTTGCAAGGTATAGTAATCTGGGTTGGCATCTCTGGTCTCTTAAAGTCTGCATGACACCTACCCAGGCTCTTCTGGCTTTCATAGTTTCTGATGAGAAGTCCAGTGTGATTCTGATAGGTCTACCTTTATATGTTTCTTGGCCTTTTTCCCTTGCTGCTTTTAATATTTTTTTTATGTAGATTTAGTGTTTTGACTATGATGTGATGTGATATGTTTCTTTTCTGGTCTAGTCTATTTGGTGTTCTGCAGGCCTCTTGTTTTTTATGGACATCTCTTTCTTTAAGTTGGGAAAATTTTCTTCTGTGATTTTCTTGAAAATATTTTCTGGCCCATTGAGCCTGTAGTCTTCTTTTTCATTGATTTCTATTTTTCTTAGATTTAGTCTTTTCATGGAGTCCTTGATTTCTTGGATATTTTGTGTTTGGAACTTTTCTGATTTTACTTTTTCTTTGAGAAAAGTATCAATTTCTGCGAGTGTATCTTCAGCCTCAGAGATTCTCTCTTCCATCTCTTGTATTCTATTGGTAATGCTTACCTTTGTGGTTCCTGATCTTTTCTTTAAGTTCTCCAGCTCCAGGGTTTTCTCAGTTTGTGTTTTCTTTATTGACTCTCATTCTGTTTTCATGCCTTGCACCATTTCCTTCATCTGTTAGAATGTGGATTCCTGTCTCTGTGTGATGGCCTCTATTTTTTCTTCCTTTCCTCTCTATATGCCACTAATTGTATCTCTACTTGTGCCTCTATTTGTTTGGCTATATTTGCCTGTGTTTCTTTGAGAATTTTGTTGATTTCCTCTTTCTTTGTATCCAATTGATTGTCCAAATCATTGATAGATTTGTTCATTTCCTCTTTAACTGTCTGAATTTGTATGGCTATTGCTCTGAGAGATTTGTTCCTTTCCTCTTTGTGAGCCTCAAATAATTGGGTAAGCATAGTTTTAAATTAATTTTCCTGTGCTTCTGATGAATTGGAGTATCCATCAATTGGGGGGCAGGGTGTTGATGAAGCCATGATCTCCTGATTTATGTTGGATGTGTTCTTTCGACGACCCCTAGCCATTGGCTTATCTGTAACCTTCCCTGTTTGTTTCTGGATTCTGTAGTTTAGACTAGTATTGTCTCTCTCCAGCATTCTGGCATCTGGAAAGATCTTCACGAAGCTGAGAAAGGTGCCATGGCATCAGTGTGTGCATTGGTGCTTCAGCTGTACCTATGGGAGGAAAGTCCTGGGGCACAAAAGGGCAAATGCAGGCGTGTGTATTTGTGTGTGTGTGTGTGTGTGTGTGTGTGTGTGCATGTGTGTGTGTGTGTGTAAGTGTGCCTGGAAATGTACCTCGAGGGACAGAGTGATAGAGAATGTTGAACCCTTGAGTGTGTGGGAGGGGCTCTGCCTTGCTGGCTTCTAGGGGATTACTTGTGCATGCGCTATAGATGTAGCAGGCACTGGTGATAGTAGATGCGTAATTTCATGTGTTATCTGCCTTAACACCTCAGTTGGATCCACATAGCAGGAGCTTCAATGTTCCAAGAGACCCTCTGTTTCTCACAGTGGGTATGTGGTTGGTAGGGGTCCGATGCCTGGCTTTTAGTTTAAAAGGACCCTGGATCTGGGACTCTCCAGACACTCAAGGGCTCATTCACTCTCAAGCAGGTCACATCGGCAAGGATCTGGGTATCCGGACTCTCTACTCTCTGGTTTGGCCCTGCTTGGTATTATACAGGAGGACTGACAAGGTCTGCCAGCTCAGTGTTGCTGCAGCAGCCAGGTTAGGAAGTCCGGCTGCAGCTGGAGACTAGGATGCTGGTCCAGATGCCTTCTGGGAAGTCCCAGGGGCCCTCCACTGTGCTCTCCATGCCTTGTAGGCCCAGCACCTGGTATTCCTAGCTTGTATGGTGGGTCTGCTGGACTTTGGTGGCTTTATCTGTCACCAAGGGTTTGGGCAGGCCATACAGTCATATTGCGTTGTCAGTATGGCCGCTAGCAGACCTGGGACCCTGGGTGGCTGGTGCCGTGTATATGGGACTCCAAGGCAGGTACAGCTGGCAGTTGGGGCCTACAGGCTAGCAGCCCCACCTCAGCTTCCATGTCCCCTTGCAGTGAGCTCTGGGTTGAGAATCTCAGTGAGCCAACTATGCTGAGGAGGACGGAGGCCCGAAAAAGAGGAGTGCTGGGAGATCAAAGGATTGTTTCTCTCCTCCCCTAAACAAGTCCATGGGTGACCCGAGACCAAAGTTCTCACCTCGTGCACTATTCCCTGTTGTTTAGAAAGCCTCACTGTCATTTCTCTGGCTTCAGTAGTCCTTCCACTCGCCCACTCAGGCAGTTCAGCTCCTCTGCATCTCAGAAACTGTACATGCTAATTGCCATCTTGACTCTGCCCTCCGAGTTGATTTTTTTTATACTGAACTTAAGGAGCCTGATCAACAATTATTTCTTACAGTACAGCAAAAAGTATAGCAAATATGTATAGCAAAAAGTATAGAAAAAACAAAACAAAACAAAAAAAAAAACATAGCAATATGAAACTGAAGTTGGGATGCCCTGTTTTATTTTCTTATCATTTATATCTTCTATAACTGCTTGATAGATAATAGGTGCTTACACAATGTGTTGATGAAATGATAACAATAAGTAGTCTAAATGCAGATATAAATTCTATGGTCACTAATTGAAATGTTGATGATACTTAAAATTTTGTATTTAAGAACTCAGATTTATACAGTTAAGTTTGGAATCAATCTTTTCTGTAGTTAGGCAAGCACCTTATAGATATGTTCAATTGCTGTGTAGCAACTAAAACTATAAGTTTATAGTTTATAATTTAAAATACAAACATTAAAATATTATTCAGGAAACACGGATATACCTTTTGGAGAGGAATATGTACCTTAGAGATTTTTACCATGATTCTTTTTATTTATCTCTTTCCTTGTTTATAAAGCCATCAAGGCCCTAATATTGAGCTATAAAATGACATGCATGTGGTCATTACCAGCATTCAATAAATACTGTGTTTCTAAATTGCAAGGATCTCAAGAGAGTTAACATAAATGAATATGTGCTGTGAATTGTTAGGCATTATAAATTGTTTTCTGTGGAAAGAGAAATCAAAGCAGGTGTTGACAGTGTATTTCAGAATTGTGGCTTTCCATGGTGTATATTTTGCAGTAATTTTATTTTTAATTTCACTACATTGTATTAAACAAACCATTTTTTCCAAATTACTCACATTTAGTAATGTAATGATAGTTAAACAGAATGAACTCCATTCCATCTTCCCTGATTTCTACTGAATGAATGTTACATAAATCTTGCATTTATTATAAGTCTACTATTACAGAAATTCATGTCTTGCATAATTGTGCTGGGAAATGACCTTGGCTTTATTTATTAATTAGATTATAATGACAGATAGATTACCCTCCAACAGTGTCTATTTCACATACTGGACTGCATTCTTTTTCAAGGATTTGCTGAGTTTTGTCAATCAAAGCAATAAATAATCCTTCCAGCAATAAAAATCTTTTCAGTGAGTAAAATACTAATACCATATTAATCATTTTTCCCTTCTAAAGCAGAGTACAGGAAGATTTAAAGAAAACTCAGTGAGAAATATCTATCACCTCAAAAAGAATAAAAGAAGTATGGTATGTACTAATTTTCATGTAAAGTAAACTCTTTAACTCCTTATTGGATTTAGTCTGCATTAAAGAATCCACACACTTGCCCAAGACTAACCATTGTCAGTAATATTGATGTTATTTTAGCCCTAATGCTGCTCTATGCTTTATAGCAGAGCTATTTTTAAAAGTCCTTTTGATCGTTCTGATTTTTCAGTTTGTTGTTTCCTTCACTGCAGTACAACTGAATTAAAATGCTGTATGCTTTAAAATGCTGTCATAGTCATTGTATAGTTCTTGTTGCACAGGAAGATAAATATACACTTATGAAGATAATTTACACTGTCAGCATAGACAATGCCCTCAAACTAAGGGAATGGTTTCTGTGTGATTGCAAATTTATAGATTTAATAATTTTCCTATCATGTCTTTTCTCTCACACATACCCACTTACACACAACATATACAGACATGCTTGTGTTTCCATATTTTTGCTAAGCACAGCTAACTACAAATTTATGAAGGAGAATTTTATTATTTATTTATTTTTTATTATTAATTACACTTTATTCACTTTGTATCCCCCCCATAAGCACCTCCCTCCTCCCCTCCTGATCGCACCTTCACTCTCCCTTCTTCACACATGCCCCTCCCCAAAACCACTAATAGCAGAGGTCCTCTTCTCCTTTCTTCTGATCTTAGTCTATCAGATCACACCAGGAGTGGCTGCATTGTCCTCTTCTGTGGCCTGGTAAGGCTGCTCCCCCCTCAGTGGGAAGTGATCAAAGAGCAGGACAATCAGATTATGTCAGAGGCAGTCCCTCTTCCCATGACTATGTAACCCACTTGGACACTGAACTGTCATGGGCTACATCTGTGCAGGGGTTCTAGGTTATCTCCATGAATAGTTCTTGGTTGAAGTTGAGTCTCTGGGAAGTTTCCTGTGTTCAAATTTTCTGGTTCTGCTGCTCTCCTTGTGAGTTTCCCATCCTCTCCAGCTCTTACTATTTCCCACTTCTTACATAAGATTCCATTCATTCTGCCCAACAGTTGGCCATAAGTCTCAGCATCTGCTTTGATAGTCTGCAGGGCAGAGGCTTTTGGAGGCCCTCTGTGGCAGGTTCCTAGGTTGTTTCCTGTTTTCTTCTTCTTCTGATGTCTAACCTCTTTGCCTTTCAGGATGGGGATTGAGTATTTTAGTCAGGGTCCTCTTTCTTGCTTAGTTTCTTTAGATGTACAGTTTTTAGTAGGTTTATCCTATATTATATGTCTATATGAGTGAGTATATACCGTGTGTGTCTTTCTGCTTCTGGGACAGCTCACTCAGGATGATCCTTTCTAGGTCCCACCATTTACCTGCAAATTTCATGATTTCCTTAATTTAATTGCTGAGTAATACTCCATTGTGTAGATGTACCACAATTTCTGCATCCATACTTCCTTTGAGGTGCATCTGGGCTGTTTCTAGCTTCTGGCTATTACAAATAAAGCTGTTACAAATATGGTTGAGCAAATGTCCTTATTGTGTACTTGAGCCTCTTTTGGATATATGCCTAGGAGTGGTATGGCTGGATCTTGAGGAAGTGCTATTCCTAGTTGTCTGAGAAAGAGCCACATTGATTTCCAGAGTGGTCGTACAAGTTTACATTCCAGCCAGCAGTGGAGGAGGGTTCCCCTTTCTCCACAACCTCTCCAGCATGTGTTGTCACTTGAGATTTTCATCTTGGCCATTCTGATGGGTGTAAGGTGAAATCTCAGGATCGTTTTGATTTGCATTTCCCTAATGGTTAATGAGGTTGAGCATTTCTTTAAGTGTTTCTCTGCCATTTGATGTTCCTCTTTCGAGAATTCTCTGTTTAGCTCTGTTCCACATTTTTAATTGGATTACTTGGTTTGCTATTTTTCAGCTTCTTTAGTTCTTTATATATACTGGATATTAGTCCTCTGTCAGATAGAGGGTTGGTGAAGATTGAAGAAGATTTTTAAAAGAAAAGTGCGAACTAAATATTGACTATACAGTGCTTATAATTTTATACATTTCACTTCTCAGTTGACATAATCCTGGAGTAAGCTTTCAGATACAGTAAGATCTTAAAGCTCAGCAAAACAAGGTGGTGCACACCTATAATCATAGCACTCAGGGAGTCAGAGACAGGTGAATCTCTGTGAATTCAAGGCCAGCCTAGTCTACAAAGCAAGTCCAGGACAGCCAAGGCTACACAAAGATAGCCTGTCAAAAAACAAACAACAACAACAAAAATAAACAAAAAAACAACCAAACAAAAAGGAGATTTTAAAGCTCTGACATCCAGTTTCTACTTCTGGCCATGTTAGCTTTGGGTTTTAAGGTTGTAAGTTCACCATTCCTTCCTAAGGAGCCAAGGTTTACTCAGGGGCATTGCCTATTTCTCTAATCTTAGTTTCTTGATTTTTATAAATAGAGCTGTCATCAATAGGAACGGCCTTTTTGATAATTCTGGTAGCATTTCTTTCAAAAGTATAGATTTTCTAATTGTTTCCAATAAGGAAATGAACTTGCTTCTGGGACTCTGAATTCCTGAATGGACTCACCTGGACTTCTCCTTTAGAAAATAACATGCAGATTTCCTGAGAAATAATTACATTAGTCTGGTAACAGAAGAGGCTGTCATTATTCACTATGCTCACAAAAACATGCTGACACCAAGATAAACTTCTTGGGAAACCTAATTATGTCACCGCACTACAGTAGCAAGCAATTTGAGGGATAATGTTCATTGTCAAGCAATATATAAAGTTAGCAGTTAAATAAATGACCTCGAAGAACTTTAAATTTTCCATTGCCTTAGAGACACTTGGCTACAAATGTTCTCAATCCTGGACACCATTAATATCCAGCTACATAAAACAGGACCTAATGAAAGTTGTTATGTTATTCTTTCAACTTTCTCCTGGTTTATGGCTGAGTTCTATTCTTTTCACTCTAGCTCAGTTGTCATCTTCTTGCTGTAGTTTGGAACTTGTTCTGTTTAACAGTGTCAAAGTTTTCTATGATGAGGGTAATAATGACCATTCTCTGAAGCTTATAGGAGCTTTTGGTATCTAATAAAACAATTGCTGTAAAACCACTTTGGGATTCACTCTTGTAATTATTTTCTTTTTAGCTCATTAGTTGTCTTTCCTTATAGATTAGGGGATTGAAAAGAGCTTTATTTCTTCTCGACTGATGTCTACACTTTTCAGTTCAATAGTGCCTACACAGAGCAAACAGGATGAGAATATACTGACAAATCCAATCCTCCCAGGAAATCAATAACTTTGACTTAAGAATAATCCAAGCTCTCTTTGTGAAAATAAAGAACAAGATGGAGTCAGCCCATAAAGTGAGTTCCGAAAGTACGGTACCCCCACTGGTATATGAAAGGTTAAGGTTTTAGTCAGATGGCTCAGTTGTGTAAAGCACTTGCTGCTTGAGCTTGAGGAATTGAGTTTAGATCAGCATAACCCATATAAATGTGGCCTGGTTGTAATATCAGTATAGGAGACAAGATCCCAGGAGTGAGCTGGTTAGCCTAACTAGCTGTATCGGTAATGGGGTTCAATTGAGAAATCGTGTATCAATGAATTAGGTGAGAGAGACACCTGACATCAACCTAACCTTTCAATATGTGTGTATATGTGTGAAGTGCATAAATGTGAAACCATATATATAAACATATATACTCAGTAAAATGAGTATAAGAATATATAAGAGAACACCCAGCACCAAGCAGTGCAATAGTTGTATATACAAACATGTACAAGAATGCTAGGGTAGTCAAGTAAACAAGATACAGAATTTTTCTCTCTCTCCCCCTCTGTGTGTATGTGTGTGTGTGCACGTGTGTGTGTGTGTGCATGGATGTGTGTGCATGTGGGAACAAGACTTTAAATGTTAAATTCTGCTACTCTTTTTAAATACCTTTAGACAGATTCTGTCACTGAGCTTCGAACTAGTGTGTTGGAAGCAAGACCTAGGCATCCTCCTGTCTTCACTCCCCATAGCACATGTGTTGCATGTATGCCAAAATACTCTGAAAGTTTGATGTGAGGGTTCTGGATCTAACTCATGTACTAATTCCTATAAGGTAGGTCCTCTTACCCACTGAGCCATATCTTTACTCCCTTAATGAGACTTTTTAGAATGTAAAGCTGTCACCCCTTTTCATTAGCATTGTTTTGGAACTGAAAACAAAAAGATTTTTTCTTTTACCATGTATTATCTATTGTTATTTGAAATGAGATAGGGAAGTTGAGCTTTCTATCTGCTGAGTCACAATATTCAACTGCCTGGAAATTTGTTTCTTGTTCATAAGAAAGAACATGTAAACAAAACCTCAGTTCAGGAGGAATAAAGAGCACATCATATGTAATTTCGCTCAACATTCTCCATTTTGTACAGGTAACCAATGTATTACAGTTTGGATCAGACTGGTATCAGGTTTAAAAATTAGGGACTTGAGAGTTTAGTAGATAATATGGTATTAACATCAACAAATTTACCCATTGAGGAATGCTTAACAGAATGGGCTATAAAGTGGTAAGGTACAATTAAAAAGAGTATGCCATTCACTGAACACATGCCTTTGAAGGATAAATCTGACCCTTAATCCCCTCTGCTGCCCCATGCTATATTAATTTTCCAAAATTCACTTGAAAGTGTCCTTATTAGTACAGAGCTGATACCTACATTTTTTCTTTTATAGTGTTGGTTTGAAAAGTAGCTACATATCTAAACAGATTTATAGATTTTTTTTTCCTGCATGCTTTGATAGCACAACCAATGGACCTATAAATGTTCTCAAATTTGGAGTATTTGGATATATTTAAATTAATACATAATATACGTTCCTAGAAATAGTCATAAAAGATACATGTGTTACCTTCATTAGATATTGTCACATATTCTTCTACAGAAAAAAAATGCTCCAGTTTTCATTGGGAATTTGTAGGTCTTGTAAAATTAATGACTCTAATAACCAGCAGGAATTAGAGGACTCAGTGATCAAGGCTTCGGTTTGTAAACCAAACCATTTGACAGTTTTATCTCAATGCCACATTCTTCATGAAGCATGCTTGTATCATTTATCTTAACACTCCTCAAACTTTAATGTTCATGTGAATCTTTTTGCTCTTGTGCAAAATCAGATAAGCTGTAATTCTTTACTTCTCACAAGCTGCAAAGTGAAGCAAATGCTGTGACTCTTTGAACCACATAGAACAAATATTCTATGGAACCTAGGCTACGTTATGTATCTAAGACATGACTTGAACTCATGATGTGTTTTTTTTTTATTGTTGCTCTTTTTTTGATACAAGGTTTCTCTGTCTCTGTGTAGCTTTGACTATCTTGGACTTGATTTGTAGACCACCCTGGTCTAACTAACAGGGATCCACATTCCTCTGTCTCCCTGAGTGCTGGGATTAAAGGTATGTGCAGCTATGACTGGCTCACCTCAAAATGTTTTGCCTTGGCTTTTCAAGTGTCAAGATTACTTGGCATTACATGACTTCAATCTAATTTCATCAGTTTTATTCAAAATTATATAAGCAGCAAATTTTCATCATTTCAAGGGCAGTGAGGTCTGCAGTGATGGTACATGCCTTTAATCCTAGCACTCAGGGAGCAGAGGCAAGTGGATCTCTGTGAGTTTGAGGCCATCTCAATCTACAAAGCAAGTCCAGGACAACCAAGGCTACACAGAGAAACCCTTTCTCAAAAAAAACAAAAACAAAGACAAAACAAAAAAGCAACAAACAAACAAAACAATAACAAAAAAAATATCATGAGTTCAAGTCAGGTCTTAGATACATAACAAGTTCTAGATGAGCCTGAGCTATATACCATGACCCTCAGAATGTCCATAGTGATCCTCTTAAGAGTTCAGGTGAATGATTTCAGGATAGTATACATCTTGTATAAAAGGGTATCATTCAATTGTCTATATTTTATAAGTAGAGAATCTAATAAAATTTTTTTTCGTATTAGATTATTCAAAATCCAGGAGAATACTAATCTAGTCACTAGCATTTTTATGACAGCTTTTAATTGAAGTTACATATATACTAATTTGTACATAAAGAGATTTGAGACATTATTATATGCTTTTGTTAGGGCAATTTTGAGTTATATCTGAGCATCTTTGTGGCTTCAAACATTGTGAAATGATTTAGAGTGTATCAAACAATTAATGCTTTTGGTGCACAATCTTATTTCACCATGTGACTTAGAAGATGAGGAACAGAACATATATGTATTTTCATGCAATACCAAGTGGAAGGCTAGCTCCTAAATACGGCAACGTAACTACTTTTAGGAAATAAATTATCCTTTGTGTGTGTGTGTGTGTGTGTGTGTGTGTGTGTGTGTGTGTGTGTAAGAAATTGCTGTTTTTAATATATGTTATGGTTATGTAGCTTAATATTCTTTTTTTAACTTTTATTACTTATACTTTATTCACTTTGTATCCCCCCAAAAAACCCTCCCGACTCCCCTCCCATTCCCACCCTCCCTCCCCCTTCTTCATGCCTGCCCTTCCCCAAGTCCAATGATAGGGGAAGTCCCCCTCTCCTTCCTTCTGATCTTAGTCTATCAGATCACATCAGGAGTGGCTGCATTGTCATCTTCTGTGGCTTGGTAAGGCTGCTTCCCCCTCAGGGGGAGGTGATCAAAGAGCAGGTCAATCAGTTCATGTCAGAGGCAGTCCATTTTCCCATTACTATGAAACCCACTTGGACACTGAACTGCCATGGGCTACATCTGTGCAGGGGTTCTAGGTTATCTCCATGCATGGTGCTTGGTTGGAGTATGAGACTCTGGAAAGACCCCTGTCTTTGAATTTTCTAGTTCTGTTGCTCTCCCTGTGCAGTTCCTGTACTCTCCAGATCTTACTATTTCAAACTTCTTTCATAAGATTCCATGCACTCTGCCCAACAGTTGGCCAAAATCTCAGCATCTACATTGAGAGTCTGCAGGGCAGAGCCTTTCAGAGGTCCTCTGTGGCAGGCTCCTAACTTGTTTCCTGTTTTCTTCTTCTTCTTATGTCCATCCTCTTTGTGTTTCAGGATGGGGATTGAGCATTATACTCAGAGTCCTCTCTCTTGATTAATTTCTTTAGATGCACAGAGTTTGGTAGGTTTATCCTATATTATATGTCTATATGAGTGAGTATATACCGTGTGTCTCTTTCTGCTTCTGAGACAGCTCACTCAGGATGATCTTTTTCAGTTGCCACCATTTACCTACAAATTTCATGATTTCCTGATTTTTCATTGCTGAGTAATATTTCATTTTGTAGATGTACCACAATTTCTGCATCCATTCTTCCGTTGAGGGGCATCTGGGCTGTTTCCAACTTCTGGTTATTACAAATAAAGCTGCTACAAACATGGTTGAGCAAATGTCTTTATTGTGTACTTGAGCCTCTTTTGGATATATGCCTAGAAGTGGTATGGCTGGATCCTGAGTAAGCGCTATTCCTAGTTGTCTGGGAAAGCACCAGATTGCTTTCCAGAGTGGTTGTACAAGTTTACATTCAAACCAGCAGTGGAGGAGGGCTCCCTTTTCTCCACAACCTCTCCAGCATGTGTTGTCACTTGAGTTTTTGGTCTTGGCCATTCTGATGGGTGTAAGGTGAAATCCCAGGGCCATTTTGTTTTGCATTTCGCTGATGGTTAATGAGACTGAGCATTTCCTTAAGTGTTTTTCTGACATTCGATATTCCTGTATCGAGAATTCTCTATTTATCTCTGTCCACCATTTTTTAATTGGATTACTTGGTTTGTTGCTTTTCATTTCCTTTAGTTCTTTATATATATACTGGATATTAGTCCTCTGTCAGATAGAGGATTGGTAAAGATTCTTTTCCAATATGTTGGCATTCATTTCGTTTTGATTACAGTGTCCTTTGCTTTACAGAAGCTTTTCAGTTTCATGAGTCCCAATTTTTGATTGTTGCTCTTAGAGCCTGTGCTGTTGGTATTCTCTTCAGGAAGTTGTCTCCTGTACCAATGAGTTCTAGGGTCTTCCCTAAGTTTTCTTCTAACTGAGTTAATGTGTCTGGTTTTATGTTGAAGTCTTTGATCCACTTGGACTTTAGTTTTGTGCAGGGTGATAACTATGGATTTATTTGCATTTTTCTACATGTAGATATCCAGTTAGACCAGCAACATTTGTTGAAAATGTTATCATTTTTTCCATTGTATGATTTTGGTATCTTTGTCAAAAATCAGGTGTCCATAAATGTGTGAGTTTACTTCTGGGTCTTCTGTTCAGTTCCATTGATCCACCATTCTGTTTCTATGCCAGTACCATGCAGTTTTTATTACTGTTGCTCTATAGTACAGCTTAAGATCAGGGATGGAGCTACCTCCAGAAGATCTTTAATTGTAGTGGATTGTTTTAGCAATTCTGGGCTTCTTGTTATTCCATATGAAGTTGAGAATTTTTCTTTCAAGGTCTGTAAAGAATTGTATTGGTAATTTGATGAGAATTTCATTGAATCTGTAAATTGCTTTTGGTAAGATGGCCGTTTTTACTGTGTTAATACTGCCAAGCCATGAGCATGGGAGTTCTTTCCATCTTATATCTTCTTCTCATAGTTAGTCTGATGGGGAAAGGATAGGAGCTCCACAAGGACCAAAGATATCTGGGCACAGGGTCTTTTCTGAGACTGACATGCAACCAAGGACCATGTATGAATGTAACCTAGAACCTCTGCTCAGATGTAGCCTATGGTAGCTCAGTAACCAATTGGTTTCCCATAGTGAGGGGAACAAGAACTATTTCTAACAGGAACTCAATGAGTGGCTCTTTGGCCTCCCCACCCCCCAAGGGAGGAGCAGTCCTGTTAGGCCACAGAGGAGAGCTTTGCAGCCAGTCCTGAAGATACCTGATAAAACAGGATCAGATGAATGGGGAGGAGGTCCCCCCTATCAGTGGACTTGGCAAGGGGCACGGTGGAGAGGAGGGAGGGAGGGAGGGACTGGGAGGGAATGAGGGATCGGGACACGGCTGGGGTACAGAGTTAATAAAATGTAACTGATAAGAAAAAAAAATACAAAAAAAAAAGAAAAAAAAAAGAAATCTGATAGGCTAGGGTCAGATTGAAGGGGAGAAGGGCCTCCCCTATCAGTGGACTGGGGAAGTGGTATGGAAGGAGAAGAGGAAGTTAGGGCGGGATTGGGAGGGGATAGAGGAGGGTGCTATAGCTGGGATACAAAGTGAATAAATTGTAATGAGTAAAAAAAAAAAAAAAAAAGAATGAGTTGGCACCCCTGCCAGTGTCCCAGAGTCCCAGTTGCCTAAGTGCTTTAGGACATCTTGTGATGTAAACAGACACCAGAAACTGCATGAGAACATATTTGTGTTAGCATCTGAGGTAGGATGGCTTAAAATCATGAGTGGGTTCAGTGGAAATGTTTGATGATACAGAGATGCTGAAATCTAATAAAGAGAGGGGAAATAAAAATACAGCAGAAATGAAATGCATTTGTTTGCTTTACTTTTTACTTTTTAATATTTTATCACATTGAATGCATTCAGTTAAAAGTTCAATTTTTAAAAATTGTTATGATTTATTACAATTTATTCACTTTGTATCCTGGCTGTAGCTGCTCCCCTCATCTCCTTCAGCTCTCACCCTCCCTTCCTCCTCTTTCCCTAGGCCCCTAGTCCACTGATTGGGGGGGTCCTCCTCCACTACCATCTGACTCTAGCCTATCAGTTCTCATCAGGACTGCCTGGCTACTCTTTCTCTATGGCCTAGTTATTTTTATCATATTCACAATAATTAGCTATTCACATTCTCAAAGTGGTAAGATAAAGCTGATTGTAAATTTTTGTTTGCTTATATTGTGACATTGTGCCACTATCAGCTTCCAGCCATATATTCTGCTTACATGAAAAAAGAAATTCAGGGAGCATCATTCTGGCATTTCTGAGATGAATTGTTAAATTCCCTTTCTTTCACTGGTATTGGTTGAGTTGTTATACTGAAAAGGTCACTGTGGGTACCAAGTATGGGAAAAGAAACCATAGTTGGTAAAAAGAGTAAATTTCCCCAAAGCAGCATGAAACCTGTTCTCCCGAACTCAGCATATGTAAGCTTACATTTAATATATATGCCTTTTCTTAATTTAATTTGTCACCTTTGATTGCTGGGAGATTAAATCTGCATAAGCATAGCTACATACTAATATGATGAACTTTAAAATGTTATTTTCTTTTCTTTATCACCAATGATTATCATTTAAAGTTATTATGAAGGCCTGGTGACAGAGGTTTTAGTAATATTGAAAGTATATGAAGTTACTGAAAACCAAGTACACATAAGCTATGTTTTTAATGTGGTTTCTCAGATTGATTAATTTATACAATTGCATTATTCTGGTTTATTGTAAACACATATTCACACTTTGCAAACTTGCTCACCTGCAAAGTGAAGTATGCTAGTATTTTTGTATTTTCATAGTTTTATCAAGAACAATTTCACTGAATTTTCCTTTTAAGATGTTTTTATTTTTAAACAGGCCATTGTATATAATCTTCCTGTTTCCAAACAGTGGAAACTGGTTCCACAAGGATCTCAAAAGCCAAAAGTATTTTAAGCTTAATAATTAAAAAAAATCATATTCTGTTTAAAATAGTTTTAATAAAATTTGTCCTTAGACGTTTTTACACATGCGTATAATATATTCTAGTTACTTTTACACCATTTCCCTCTTATCCTCCTTCCCTATAAGCCCCTTTCTCATATTTATGTCTTTTGTTTTGTTTTTCTTTATTCATTGGATCTAAGGGCTCTTTGAGTGGCTATGATTTGGAACTGTCCGTAGGAGCCTGGCACACTCACCTGTGGAAACATAAGTGAAGACAATGACTGCCTCTGTCCCAGAATATACCAGGAACCAATTGTTAAGCAGGGAGATGTAGAGCCCCACAAGCTCCTCCCCTGTCCATGCTTTACTGATGACAGTCGCAGGATTCTACAGACCCCCTGTAGGCAACCACAGCTGCGGTGAGATAATGATTCCATAGCGATGTCATGCTCAGAATATGACATTTCACAGCTCTTCACCCTATATTCTGTTTTTACCGTTTTTTTCCACTCACTTTTCATGATGTTCCTTGAGCCTTAGAGGAAAGTGTTTAGGGCTCAGTGTTCAACTGTCATTTATTCTCAGAACCTTGAGCAGCTGTGAGTCTCTGTATGCATCATCATTCACTGCAGAGAGGCTTCTCTGATTAAGGCTGAGAATGGCATTTATCTATGGGGATAAACCTAAATATTAGATAGCAGTTTGGGTGACAATTCACCTAAACAACAGTATGGAGTTTCTCCCAAGGACCTCTTGAGCCATGGGCTTTTCGCTGAGTTTGCCATATCAGCCATGGATACTCTATGGAGGAAGCCATGAATCCATGTGGAGAGCATTTAGTTTTCCCCCTGAACTATGCCACTATTGCGCAAGTTGAACACATTCTCTTTGCACATTCATATTTTTATTTAATTTATTTTTTAATTTTAATTTTATTTTTATTAATTACAGTGTATTCACTTTGTATCCCAGCTGTAGCCCTCTCCCCTGTCCCTTCCCAATACCACCCTATCTCCCTCTTCTTCTCCTATGCCCCTCTCCAAGTCCAATGATAGGGGAAGTCCTTCTCCCCTTCCCTCTGATCCTAGCCTATCAGGTCTCATCAGGAGTGGCTGCATTGTCTTCCTCTCTGGCCCAGAAAGGCTGCACCCCACTCAGGGGGAGGTGATCAAAGAGTCAGCCATTGAGTTCATGTCAGAGCCAGTCCCTCTTCCCATTACTAGGGTACCCTCTTGAACACTGAGCTGACATGGGCTACATCTGTGTAGAAGTTCTAGGTTATCTCCATGCATGGTCCTTAATTGGAGTATCAGTCTCAGAAAAGACTCCTGTGCCCAGATTTTTTGGTTTTGTTGCTCTCCTTGTGGAGCTCCTGTTCCCTCCAGGTCTTTCTATCTCCCCCTTCTTTCATAAGATTCCCTGTATTCTGCTGAAAGTTTGGCTACGACTCTCAGCATATGTTTTGACACTCTGCAGGGTAGAATCTTTCCAAGGTCCTCTGTGAAAGGCTTCTGTCCTGTTCCCTGTTTTTTCCTTCTTCCAATGTCCATCTCATTTGATTTTGTGAGTGAGGATTGATCATCTTACCCAGGGTCCTCCTTGATTAGCTTCCTTAGGTGTACAGATTTTAGTATGATTATCACACACACACACACACACACACACACACACACACACACACACATATATATATTTTACTTATGAATATGCGTGTCTCTGTGGAGGTATATGCACAAATTGTGCAAGTGCCCATAGAGGATCTCTGGAGATGGGATTACAGGAAATTGTGAGCAACCTGATGAGGCTGCTGTGAACAGAACTCTAGTCAGTTTTGGCTTGATTTCTTTTTATCTTGAGAGGAAAAATTAAATTAAAAAAATTTAAATCTCGAAATCAGGGACAAGACAAGGCTGCCCACTCTCCCCATATCTCTTCAACATAGTACTTGAAGTCCTAGCAGGAGCAATAAGACAACTAAAGGAGATCAAGGGGATACAAATCAGAAAGGAAGAGGTCAAAGTGTCACTACTCGCAGATGATATGATAGTATATATGAGCGACCCCAAAAATTCAACCAGAGAACTCTTCCAGCTGATAAACACCTTCAGCAAAGTGGCAGGATACAAAATCAACTCAAAAAAATCAGAAGCCCTCCTGTATACCAAAGACAAAAGAGCCGAGAAAGAATTAAGGGAAACAACACCCTTCACAATAGCCACTAACTACATAAAGTACCTT
>NW_026589137.1:3220196-3263315 GCF_907164565.1 Psammomys obesus
TTTGTCACCTTTGATTGCTGGGAGATTAAATCTGCATAAGCATAGCTTCTATCCATCTGATATCTTCTTCTAATTCTTTCTTCAGAGACTTGAAATTTTTTTCGTACAAGTCTTTGACTTCCTTGGTTATGGTTACACCAAGGTACTTTATGTCATTTGTGGCTATTGTGAACAGTGTTGTTTCCAAAATTTCTTTATCAGCCCTTTTGTCTTTTGTATACAGGAGTGCTACTGATTTTTTCGAGTTAAATTTGTATCTACCCAATTTTCAGAAGGTATTTAGCAGCTCTAGGAGTTCCCTGGTAGATATTTTGGGATCAATCACGTAGACTTTCTTATCATCTGCAAATATTGATAATTTGACTTCTTCCTTTCAAATTTATATCCCCTTCATCTCCTTCAACTGTCTTATTGCTCTAGCAAGGACTTCTAGAAATATGTTGAAGAGATATGGAGAGAGTGGATAACCTTGCCTTGTCCCTGATTTCAGTGGGAATGCTTTAATTTTCTCTCCATTTAGTTTGATGTCATCTATAAGCTTGCTGTATATTGCCTTTTCTATGTTTAGATATGTGCCTTTTATTCCTGATATCTCCAATACTTTAAACATGAATGGATGTTGGATTTTGTCAAATGCTTTTTCAGCATATAGGGAGATTATCATGTGTTTTTTTTTTATTTCAGTTTGTTAATATGATAGATCACATAGATGGATTTCCATATATTGAACCAAACCTGCATACCTGGGATGAAGCCTACTTGGTCATGGTGGATGATATCTTTGATGTGTTCTTGGATTCAGTTTGCAAGTATTTTGTTGAGTATTTTTGCATCAATGTTCATAAGGGAGATTGGCCTGAAATTCTCTTTCTTTGTTGGGTCTTTGTGAGCTTTGGTACCAAGGTGACTGTGGCTTCATAGAATGAGTTTGGTAGTGTTCCTTCTGTTTCTATTTTGTGAATAGTTTGAAGAGAACTGGAGCTAGTTCTTCTTTGAAAGTCTGGTAGAATTCAGCACTGAAACCATCTGGTCCTGGGCTTTTTTTTTTATGGGAGACTTTTGATGACTGCTTCTATTTTCTTAGGGCATATATTAATATTTAATTGATTTACCTGGTCTTGATTCAGCTCTGGTAAGTGGAATTGATCAAGAAAATTGTCCATTCATTAGAAACAAATAAAACAATTCAAAGAATGAATGAAACCAAGAGCTGGTTCTTTGAGAAAATCAACAAGATAGACAAACCCTTAGCCAAGCTAACTAAAAGGCACAGAAACACCATCCAAATCAACAAAATCAGAAATGAAAAAGGGTACATAACTACAGACACTGAGGAAATCCAAACAATCATTTGGACTTACTTCAAAATTTGAAAATATAAGTTAGATAAGAGTTCATATTATATATCATTGTGAAGAATATATATAAGTCAGTAAAGAATGCCCGATTTTTTTAGGGTTATGAAATATATATATTCCTGAAAAATGACGGAGATATAGATTTCCCTCATGGAAAAGAATTTTTTTGTAATAGCCTTGCTTAATTGAGGTTCAAGTGGCAATGTCTTTCATTCTCCAACGACTCCATGGGAGGAGACTAAAGCTACAGTTTTCTGAAGGGAAGGAACTACAATTGAGAAAATATCCCCATAATATCTGGCGGCAAAGTATTTTCTTAATTAGTGATTGACAGGATGGTGCAGCCCATTTTGGTGGTGCTATTCCTATGATTGCAGTCCTGGATTCTATTAGAAACCAGCCATGAACAAGCCATGAAGAGCAAGCCGGTAAGCAGCACCCCTCCACGGCCTGTGTATCATCTTCTGCCTCCAGGTTCTAGCCCTATTTGAATCCCTGTTCTGACTTTCTTCAGTGCTCAACTATGATGTGGAAGTGTAAGCCAGAAAAACCCTTTCTTTCCTAAATTGCTCTTGGTAATGGTCTTTCATCACAGCAATAGAAACCCTAACTAAGAGAGTCAGTCATAAACTTTTCATTTCTTTGTAAGGAAGCAAAGAGCACTTGATATTTAAGAAAATATGGAGCCACTTTTTTTATGAAGTAATTAATCCTTCAGAGTGAGAACATGTGGGAAAAGTTAAAACAGATTTATGTTTCTGTTGTTGAGAAGAATTGTGAGATCCTTGCCAGACTATATCTCTGGACATAAAAACTGGAATCTTAACAGAAAAAATGTTTTCAAGTTCTATAGTCATCAATCATGCTATTAAGATTGCCAAATGTGTCATGGGTCCTTTGTAAAAACTAAAACTTTTAGCCAGACCAAATCCCAGCATGGATAAAGGGAGGGAGGTATGGAGTCCTATTTGTAATCGAGGAGCTGTTAGCTCAGTTTATTAGAATACTATTCTTTTTATGAAACAAATGACAGTAAAAGCTTTTAAAATTCAGAACTATTACCAGCAGAAGTGTTAAGTTTGGATTTGTAAGCAATTCGCTTTTCAATTTCCTTTGCCTGATAGGCCGTCTATAAATGAGATACTTCATTGTAGATGTGTGGTTTTCTGTTTTACTCAGTAGCCTGTGAATTGATCCTCAAGCTGATCTTGTAAAGATGACCATTTAGTTTGCCTTCCTGCTTTGCCATCTAATTTCACGCTTATAACTTGGACCTTTGCTTGGTTAGCTTTATATGTCTATATTTATCAGAATGCATTCTTCCAAAATGAACACCTTCTATACTTCCATTTGCTATTCTTCATCCTGCCATAATGCCTAGATAATTATTGTTTTTAATGTTCCATATTCCTTATATCTAGATGAAGTGCCACCTACTGTGTTTTGTGTTTTATATATCTATTTATTTTTTCTGAAGATAGATGAAATATTATTTTTATGATGATCAAGTGACTGATAAATACAATGTGATCAAAAAATACTATAATAATGATATTTTATACATTCTCTATGGCATGATTTAACTGTATTACTACATGTAAATTATAGTTTATATAAGCTCAGATTATTCAAGTCATTCACTCAAGGTTACAGAGACAATTTTAACTTCAAAGTCATTGCTCTGATGATCAAATGATTGATAAATACAGTATGATCAAGAAAATAATATAATAATGGTATTTTATATATTCTGTATGACATGCTTTAACTATATTAGTACATGTAAATTGTAGTATATATAAGCTCAGAGAATTCAAGTGATTACTCAAGGTTACAAAGACACAATTTTAACTTCAGAGTCCTTGCTATTAGTTATTATGGTTCAAATGTATAATATCTCCCAAAGGGAATTTGCTGGAATCTTATGTGTTATCTATTTTCACTACTGAGTAATGGGTTTTATCATGAGAATAATAACTTCACTAATATATGGAATTAATGCTCTGATGTAGCCATATTGAATGAACTATTTAGAGGTGGTCTGACACAAAGAATTTCTTGGAGGGCATTTTTTATTGA
This sequence comes from Psammomys obesus, assembly GCF_907164565.1. NCBI lineage: Eukaryota > Metazoa > Chordata > Mammalia > Rodentia > Muridae > Psammomys > Psammomys obesus. Next base: position 3,223,634 of record NW_026589137.1, read on the forward strand.
ACAAATATTTTTTCTCTCATCCAATACTTCCCTCTCATAGTTTTCCCTCCCTCTACTTATCCCATATTTGCCGCCCTCCGATATCCTCTCTTTCCCAGAATCACTCACCCTCTGTTTACGTTCAGAAAGGGGCAGGCCCCCAAGAGACAACAGTCAAACATGACAAAAGAAGATGCAATAAGGCAAGGCAAAAGCCTTGATGGATTGAAGATTGACAAGGCAATCCAGTGAGAGGCAAAGTCCCAAGAGTAGGCAAAAGAGTCAGAGACACACCTTCTCCAACAGTTAAGAGTCCCACAGAAACAACAAGCTAATAGCCAGCCATATTATATACACAGATGACCAGGTACAAACCCATGAAGGCTGTGTACTTACTGCTTCATTCTCTGTGAGTTCATATGAACCCTGCTTAGTTGAGGTAGTGGACCTTGTTCTCCTGGTGTCCTCCATGTACTCTCACTCTTATAATCCTTCTCCCCCCTCTTCTATGGTGTTCCCCAAGCTCTGATTGGAGAGATCCAGTGGGAACCTTCAACTTACACTGTCACTCTAAATAAAGTCTTGCTGTGGGTCTCTGCATCCACTTCCAACTGCTGCCTGCCAGAGGAAGGCTCCTTGGTAATGGCTGGACATGACCCTTATCTATGAGTAAAGCAGAATAACATTAGGAATTATTTCATTGATTTTTGTTGTTGTTGTTGTTTTGGGGAAGTAGGCTGCATATGTTCGCTTCTACTCTAGGTCACTGGGCTATCCAATCTCTGGTTCCTGGTCATCCAAGCACTTTAGGGTATGGACTGTCTCTCATGCTGTGGGTCTCAAATTAATTCAGACTTTGGTTGTCCACTCCCACAAGTTCTGTACTATCATTGCTTCAGCACATTTAGTAAGCAGAGCAGATAGTAAGGTGGAGAGTTTTGTAGCTTGAGTGGTTCCAGCTCTCTCTTTCGGTAGCCTGAAGAGTAACATCCTGTAACAAAGAAATTGGATTATGTCAGAGGCAGTCCCTCTTCCCATTACTATGTAACCCACTTGGACACTGAAATGCCATGGGCTACATCTGTGTAGGAGTTCTAGTTTATCTCCATGCATGGTACTTGGTTAGAGTATGAGTCTCTGGGAAGACCCCTGTGTTCAAATTTTCTGGTTCTGTTGCTCTCCTTGTGGGTCCCTGAAGGGGAAGCAGTCTTACCAGGCCACAGAAGATGACAATGCAGCCACTCCTAATGTGATCTGATAAACTAAGATCAGAAGGAAGGAGAGGAGGACCTCCCCTATCAGTGGACTTGAGGAGGGGCATGCATGAAGAAGGGAGAGGGATGGTGGGACAGGGAGGAAAGGAGGGAGAGGCTTATGGGGGATACAAAGTGAATAAAGTGTAATTAGTAAAATAAAATTAAATTAAAAAAAAGAAATTGGAATACAGGTGAAGACTCCATGCAGGTACCATCTTAACCTCTCTATGTTCAATGTGCTCTATGGATGTTATCTTAAAGCAATTGGACCCTGCTGTCAATTTGCAGAATGCAACTCTGTCCTATCATCAGCCTGGGTTTGAAAAGCTCCACTGGACCCCCTCATCCCACAGTTCAACAAATGCAACCCCAGCCACCAACAAAAGCCCTGCCTGGCTACAAAAACAACCAGTTCAGATGCCATATCCTCCATTACAAGGAGTCCTCACTAGGGCAGCTCTCATAGATTATAGAAAGTTTTCACTGCACTAGGTTTCCATACCCTACAAAAGTGCCCCATGCTGCAATTACAGGTGTCTTTCTCAGCACTCTCCCTTCATCCTACCTCCCCTGACATTACTCCTGATCCTGTCTCCATCCACTCCCAGTCCACCCACAAAATCTGTTCTAGTTTTTCTTCCTAGTGGTATCCACTTGTCCCCTCTAGAGCCTTGGAGGACATTTTTTTTTGAAGACAACTCTTATTCCTACACCTCTTTGACACTCTCTGCTTCTTAGCTGTCATGAAGTTAGCATCTTTGTTCTGTTATGCACTTTATCTATGATGTTTTTGCCTGCCACATGTCTAAAAGTGATGGTGCCTTCCAGTCCCACACTAAAACCCCTGATACTGTTTCCAGCATTAAACTTTCTGTCATTGAATAACTTGTTAGTTATTTAAGTAACCTAAAAAAGAATGACCCAAAATGACCACAATATGAAATGGATATAATTCTGTCATGCATATATGCAATAAGTACATGAAATTTCCTGCACTCAGTCATCCAGAGGGCTATTCTTTACATTGGGCTCTTAGAACTAAAGGACATGAGAAAGAGTTAGGAAAAGAGCAGTGAAAACCAGGATGTCCTTATGGAGATGAGATTAGTGGCTTGAGCTGATAAAGAATGTAGTCAACTATGCAAGCCATGATTACCAGGAATGGCTAGGCTTAAGCAGAAAAGAAAATTTTAAGTAGTGGTAGTTCTATTTAGTGCATAATTAATGTGAAACAGGAACTGAGATGAAATATTAGTATGTGTTATTTCTCTGATTTCAGTGAGCATGAGAATCTCACACTGCCTGTATATTGTTTAAGCTGGAGATTGACATTTTCTGGGATATGAATGCGAATCTACATTTCTAGTATTCTACCAAGTGTTATGGATGGTGTTGCTTCTTTGACTAACATTTCAATAATAGGAAAATCTGTTAGCAAATTATATTACACTGAGTATGAAAATGGCTAGGGAAAGTCAGTTTACTTCACTGCCATAGTGAATATGCAAGCCCCAATTTATCACCAGGATACTCTACTATTTTCAGTTAAAGCACGGCATGGTACTATTTCTCAGTTATATTTTGAAGAATAATGTGTTTCTAGACTTATATGGTGGTTGTCTCTACTTCTCTGGGTCAGTTGCTTTACAGCTCAAATTGAACTTTTTTTTTTAAATCACTATGAATATCTGTGCCACGTTTTGTTTTGTTTTTTTTGTTGTTGTTGTTAGCCTTTCGTTGATACACAGGTAGAAAGTTTCTGTTATTAACAATCTTGTCTGTGAGGGTGAGGAATTGATAGAAGTGTATTTTCCTCTAAGCTTTGATTATGGCTTCTGGCAGAAGCCTTATTTTGGCATCAAGGATTTAGACAAGTATGCAGTCAGCAATTTACTGCTAACTGTATGGAAAATTGGCATGGTTTAGTTATCCAGATTCAAGTAAGTCTCTATTTTCCTTTAGCCTAAAGGAACAATGGCATCCCTTACAGTTTTAGCGACTTGAAAAGGAAATAGTTATCTATATTTGCAATTTTTTCTTTTTTTAATTTTTATTAATTACACTTTCTTCACTTTGTATTCCCCCATAAACACTTCCCCACTCCTCCCCAATCCCACATTCCCTCCCCTTTCTCCAAGCATGCCTCGCCCCAAGTCCACAGTTAGGGGAGGTCTTCCTCTCCTTCCTTCTGAACTTAGTCTATCAGATCACATCCAGAGTGGCTACACTGTCATCTTCTGTGGCCTGGTAAGGGTGCTCCCCTCTCAGCGGGAGGTGATCAAAGAGCAGGCCAATCATTTCATTTCAGAGGCAGTCCCTCTTCCCATTACTATGTAACCCACTTGGACACTGAACTGCCATGTGCTACTTCTGTGCAAGGGTCTTAGGTTATCTCCATGCATGGTAATTGGTTGGAGTATGAAACTCTGGGAAGACCCCTGTCTTTGAATTTTCTGTTTCTGTTGCTCTCCTTGTGCAGTTCCTGTCCTCTGCAGATCTTAATATTTCCCATTTCTTACATAAGATTACATGCACTCTGCCCAACAGTTGGCCATAAGTCTCAGCATCTGCTTTGATAGACTGCAGGACAGAGCCTTTCAGAGGCCATCTGTGGCAGGTTTCTAGGTTGTTTCCTGTTTTCTTCTTCTTCTGATGTCCATTCTTTTTGCCCTTCAGGATGGGGACTGAGCATTAAAGGCAGAGTCCTCCCTCTTGATTAGTTTCCTTAGACATACAGATTGTTGTAGGTTTATCCTATTTTATATGTCTATATGAGTGAGTATATACTGTGCATGTCTTTTTGCTTCTTGGATAGCATACTCAGGATGATCTTTTTCAGTTGCCACCATTTACCTGCAAATTTTATGATTTCCTTGTTTTTTATTGATGAGTAATATTCCATTGTGCAGATGTACCACAATTTCTATATCCATTCTTCAGTTGGGGGACATCTGGGTTGTTGCCAGCTTCTGACTATAACAAATAAAGCTGCTACAAACATTGTTGAGCAAATGTCCTTATTGTGTACTTGAGCCTCTTTTAGATATATGCCTAGGAGTGGTATGGCTGGACTGGCATAGAAACAGAATGGTGGATCAGTGGAACTGAATAGAAGACCCAGAAATAAACCCAAATGTTTATGGACACCTGATTTTTGACAAAGATGTCAAAACCATACAATGGAAAAAAGATAGCCTCTTCAACAAATTGTGCTGGTCTAACTGGATGTCTACATGTAGAAAAATGCAAATAGATCCATACTTATCACCCTGCACAAAACTAAAGTCCAAGTGGCTCAAAGACCTCAATATAAACCCAGACACATTAAATCGTTTAGAAGAAAAAGTAGGGAAGACCATAGAATTCATTTGTACAGGAGACAACTTCCTGAAGAGAATACCAACAGCACAGGCTCTAAGAGCAACAATCAACAAATGGGACCTCATGAAACTGAAAAGCTTCTGTAAAGCAAAAGACATTGTCATCAAAACAATGAATGCCAACAGATTTGGAAAGAATCTTCACCAACCCTCTATTGGACTAATATCCAGAAAATATAAAGAACTATAGAAGTTGAAAAGTAGCAAATCAAGTAATCCAATTAAAAATGGGGTACAGAGCTAAACAGAGAATTATCTGTAGAGGAATATCGAATGGCAGAGAAACACTTAAAGAAATGCTCATTGTCATTAACCATCAGAGAAATGCAAATCAAAATGACCCTGAGATTTCACCTTACACCCATCAGAATGGCCAAGTTTAAAAACTCAAGTGACTTTTTGGGTTGCTCATCTGTACTATCATATCATCTGCAAATAGTGACACTTTGACCTTTTCCTTTCCGATTTGTATCCCCTTGATGTCCTTTGTCTTATTGCTCTAGCTAGGACTTCAAGTACTATATTGAAGAGGTATGGGGAGAGTGGGTAGCCTTGTCTTGTCCCTGATTTCAGTGGGATTCATTTAAGTTTCTCTCCATTGTCTTTGATGTTGGCTATAGGCTTGCTGTATATTGCCTTTACTATGTTTAGATATGTGCCTTGTATCCCTGATCTCTCCAAGATTTTAAACATGAATGGGTTTTCGAGTTTGTCAAAAACCTTTTTGTCAAATGCTTTTTCAGCATCTAAGGAGATGATCATGTGGTTTTTCTCCTTCAGTTTGTTTATGTAGTGGATTACATTAATAGGTTTCCGTATGTTGAACCACCCTTGCATGCCTGGGATGCAGCCTACTTGGTCATGGTGGATGATATCTTTTATGTGTTCTTGGATTCGGTTTGCAAGTATTTTATTGAGTATTTTTGTGTAAATGTTTGTAAGAGAGATAGGTCTGAAGTTTTCTTTTTTTGTTGGGTCTTTGTGTGGTTTAGGTATCAGGGTGACTATCGCTTCATAGAATGAGTTTGGTAATGTATCTTCTGTTTCTATTTTGTGAAATAGTTTGAGGAGAATTGGTGTTAGCACTTCTTTGAAGTTCTGGTAGAATTCCGCACTGAAACCATCTGGCCCAGGACTTTTTTTGGAGGGGAGACTGTTAATGACTGCTTCAATTTCCTTGGGAGATATAGGACTATTCAGTCTTTCTACCTGATCTTGACTTAATTTCGGTAGATGGAATCTGTCAAGAAAGTTATCCATTTCATTTAGATTTTCAAATTTTGTGCCATATAGGCTTTTGTAGTATGACCTAATAATCGTTTGGATTTCCTCAGTGTCTGTAGTTATGTCCCCATTTTCATTTCTGATTTTGCTGATTTGGATAGATTCTCTCTGCTTTTTAGTTAGTTTGGCTAAGGGTTTGTCTATCTTGTTGATTTTCTCAAAGAACCAGCTCTTGGTTTCATTGATTCTTTGAATTGTTTTATTTGTTTCTAATTGATTGATTTCAGCCCTGAGTTTGATTATTTCCAGCTGTCTGCTCCTCTTGGGTGTATCTGCTTCTTTTTTTCCTAGGGTTTTCAGTTGGGCCATTAAGTTGTTTGTATGTGATGTTATGAATTTCTTCTTGCAGGCACTTAGTGATATAAATTTTCCTCTGAGCACTGCTTTCAATGTGTCCCATAAATTTGGGTATGTTGTGCCTTCATTTTCATTGAATTCTAGGAAGTCTTTAATTTCTTTCTTTATTTCTTTCTTAACCCAGCTGTCATTGAGAAAGGGGAACCCTCCTCCACTGCTGGTGGGAATGTAAACTAGTACAACCACTCTGGAAATCTATCTGGTGCTTTCTCAAACAATTAGGAATAGTGATTCCTCAAGACCCAGCTATACCATTGCTAGGTATATACCCAAACTTTGCTCAAGTACACAAAAGGGATACTTGATCAACCATGTTTTTGCAGCTTTATTTGTAATAGCCAGAACCTGGATACAACCCAGACATCCATAAATGGAAAAATGGGTATAGAAATTGTGGTATTTTTACACAATGAAATTCTACTCAGCAATCAAAAAGGAGGAAATCATGAAATTTTCAGGCAAATGGTGGGATTTAGAAAAGATTATTCTGAGTGAAATATCCCATAATGTGAATGACAAACATGGTATATACTCACTTATATAGACCTATATGATCTGAGAAACATAATGAAATCTATACACCTAAAAAAGATAATCAAGAAAGTGGACATGGGGTAAGATGATCAATCCTCATTTAGAAAGACAGATGGGATGTGCATTGAACGTATGACAGGAGTCTACTGACGCATCTGAATGACTCTAACTAGCAGTGTTTTCAAAGCAGATACAAAGACTCATGACCAAACCTTTGGCAGAGTGCAAGGAATCATAGGAAAGAAAGGGAGTTAGTATGATGGGGAAAGAATAGGAGCTCCCCAAGGACCAAATATATCTGGGCACAGGGTCTTTTCTGAGACTGACATTCAACCAAGGACCATGTATGGATATAACCTAGAACCTCTGCTCAGATGTAGCCTGTGGCAGCTCAGTAACCAATTGGTCTCCCATAGTGAGGGGAACAAGGACTATTTCTAACAGGAACTCAGTGGATGGCTCTTTGACCTCCCCACCCCCCAAGGGAGGAGCAGTCTTATTAGGCCACAGAGGAGGGCTTTGCAGCCAGTCTTGAAGATACCTGATAAAACAGGATCGGATGAATGGGGAGGAGGTCCCCCCCTATGAGTGGACTTGGAAAGGGGCATGGTGGAGATGAGGGAGGGAGGGTGGGATTGGGAGGGAATGAGGGAGCGGGATAGAGCTGGGATACAAAGTCAATAAAATGTAACTGATAAGAAAAAAATAAAATTAAACAAAAAAACTCAAGTGATAACACATGCTGGAGAGGTTGTTGAGAAAGGGGAACCCTCCTCCACTGCTGGTGGGAATGTAAACTTGTACAACCACTCTGGAAATCAGTCTGGTACTTTCTCTGACAACTAGGAATAGCACCAATATGTTTCTTAAAGTTAGAAAAACAAGTGCTATAGCTGCAAGTAGACTGTTCATTATTCAAAACACTTTCTTTTGTACTAAAGTAATTTGATGCCATGGTGCTACCAAAGGTTTTATTCACCTTTTCAGTTAACACAGCCTATGCTGTAACTCAAAGATTTCTGTAAACACATAAAATGACCTTTTATTAGTACTTTAAACCCATCTGGTTATTTTATTTCTAGGGTATTTTGATGTATTTCTCAGGTTTTGAATTCTTTGAATCTCTTTTGCTTCTTATCTTTGCATTTCTATATGGCTTTATTAATCTCAGAAATTAATTTAGATTATTTGAATCCTCAGTATAGTAAAATAAAAAATAAGAAGAGAAAAAAAAAAAACCTTAACAAACATGTTGTGGTAAATCCCAATCTAGAACATGTGTCCAGTCACTTTCCAGTGCTGCTGTAGGAACAGGAATCTTAGTTATAAATATAGATTGTTAGTCCTCTGTCTAGAGCAATTTTCCATCATGTGCATAAGAAACTAGAATAATATGGCAATTTGTTCCATTTAAGGGCTGTCTGTCTACTGAGTGATCCCAAAGTGTATACAGTTTCTTTGTGTGAATCTTTGGATTTTTAATTGTTAATTATTTGATACATGGATTTGCTTTTCCTTCTTCACAGCAGTTTTATTAGAATAAAACTATGTAAACAAATCCCCAGAGTCTACTCAAATATTTTGGGGGGGACTGAAACTATTCCTGAACGAAGTTGTTGTTGTTATTGTTGTTGTTTTCTCCACACCATATTCTTGAAGGTTTATCAGAGTTTGTTATAATACTCAATGTTAGTACTAAGTGAACTGCACCTGTCCACTCCCCTGACAGGTGTTTTCTGTGCGTAATCAAGGGCCAGGGTGTGGAACAGTGGTTCTATATAGCTTACACTTGTGAACATTAATATATTAATAAGTGTTGTCGATATTTCAATGGTAGTATAATTTGAGTACAGAGGAGAATATATGGTAGATATGTGTATAAGAATGGAGATGTGAGATGGGTCAGAGAAAAGGGAAGATAAGAGAGAGAGCGTATTCTTGTGGATTTCCTATTTGTTAGTTGCTATTCTGTTTCTTGGATAATATTTAATGTCTAATTTAATTAGCTTTTATTTTAAATATTCATTAAAAGAGTTGTCTTATTAGCAAGGTTGTAAAGCATCAACTCACACAAGAGCTCTTAACTATAACTAATAGATTAACCCTCACAGAGCTTGTTGGTGCAGCAAAAGGCCTCTGTAAATATGCTTTTCCATAAAATCAACAGAAACACTAAAACATGCTCAATGTTCTAGAATACACACAAGTTAGTAACCATATGCAGAAATTTTATGAAGGTGAACAAATCTTAGGCAAGAAAATCAAGGTTAATGAAGATTTGTTTATTACTTTACAAAGCTTCTTCTTTACATATGCTTCACAGTAGCCTTATAACCAAGACACCTCAGAAATTTCTTTGGTATAAGAGTCAACAAGGTTTCAATCATAGGGCTGTTTCAAAGTCCTGTTTTTAAGACCATTCCCATTTCCACCATGCTGACATTACACCTTCTCCTTATGTGGTATAATTATTATGACTAACTCTGAAGGGACACTGCATAAAAGTCATACTCCTTTTGTATTTACCACAAGATGATAGTGAAAAAGTTTAAACTTATGGCTATATGAAGTAGCAATACTAACAAGCAGATTAGAAATAAACCTAAGAGTATTGTATGGGAGTAAGATATTTTCCCAAATGTATGTGCATGCCACAACTGAAGAAGGGTCTCTTCCCACACTCCAGGACCTTGAGACATTACCAAAGACTTGAAGGATCTGCAACGGAAAATCACCCTAAGGGCCAAAAGACTTCACAGTTCCTCTTTGTTTTCCAGCTGAAATAGCTTTTCTGTAAGTGCCATGCTTACATCCTGACCAACAGGTTAAAGTTGGAGGAAGAAGGAGAAATGTCCCCATATTAAGTCTTTTAGTGACTTAGTGACGATCATAGGTCTTACTTACATGAAAGATAATAGCACCAGTTCTGGGAGATGCTGCATCAGTTGTGGCATGCTTCCATCAAAGAATCCTCTTTGGGTACCCAGAAAAGCTTGTTGTGTAAGGTTTTATTTAACAGCAATGCCTTAGTTACAGACAGGTAACTCACACTACCCCTCCAAATATGAATTATCTTGGAATTCCCAAAGCAAGCTTGAAATCACCAAGATAAAAGCCCTGGGGTTCAGAAGAAAGAACAGCAGTATTGTCTGGAGCAGTACAATGTCAACAGAGCTAGCGCCTAGGCTACATAGGGCCAGGACTAGGGCCCCTGATGTGAGGGTGGGAGGAAAGATGGCTAAAGATAGACTGGTGGGATGGGTATCTATTGTTTTTGAGTTGTAAGCAGTGTCACTTCTGAGAAAAATATGGAACTTTAGATTTTAGATCTTGTACCTTGTTAGGTTTCGTTACTTTTAATATTATTAAATTGCTTTTCATAAATGAAAAAAAAAACTATAAATGAGTATAAATAAAAATGTGACTTACCCTTGGTAGCTTTGTACATTTGTATCAATTCCTTACTAACTGTGCAGCTACCAACTGACTCCTGAGCTAAGATTACCTACAACATATAGACTTTATAGTTTCAAACAATTTTATACCTATGTCCCCGTTAAACAGTGATAGGATACATTACTGGGAGCAAGCAAAAAAACAATTATCCAATGGAAAAAAAATCTTGATCCTCTGAAAGATGAGTAGCCAACAGGCCTAAGCCAAAGAGTAAATATGGAACAAAATGACTTCACTTTTTTTCTGCTTTGTTGCCTGCTCCATCACAAGGCTGGTGGCCTTTTCTCTAGAGAACAATTTTAAATAATTGTATGTAATTCCCATCATCATTTCCCTTCCCACACCATCTCTGTTGTATGTGACTATTAATATTTACTATTGATATATCTTTTAGTAAAGCTGCTGTTAATCCTAAACAGCTGTATAACCAAATCACCACACAGAGACTATGATTTATTTAATTAACCTAGAGCACAATGCTGGGCAATAGGTACTCCATCCTAAACCTCCAAGCCCTCATAGTTTCCTACCATTTAGCTTTACCACATTATACTTGCATTTAGTGAAATCTTAGGTCTAATCCATCTCTCTAAGTCATTCCAAGATCTTTCTCCTTTGCTCTGTCCTCCCAACTCTTTCCTGCCCTTTCTATCCTCTGGCTCCTCCCTCTCTTCCTGTTTCCTTTCCATTGTGCAACATTGTGGATGGTTGCTTTATACCTGCATGTTTACACAAAGTTGAGATAGGTGATGCTTAGAATAAGTATCAGAATGCAATACCCCAATTGAAACCAGAGAGTGTATGTGGGGGGAGAAATCAGCATTTGAATGAACAAAAGAACATTATTACCAGGTCAATATCCAGCAGGAGGAGCTGAAAGGAGGGTTGGTCAGTCCAGCTGGACACCCTCTATGGCTGAGCAGGATAGTGAGTGTCGATGGCCCGGACCTCCCCAGATGACACAGGGAATAAACCACCACCGAGCCAGGAGATCTGTCAAAGAAGGAAATCAGTTTATTGAATAAAGTGGTCCTTTTTATAGGGTGGGGTCAGGAGGCAGGATTAAGGAAGTAAGGTAAGATGACCTAGAGGGCAAGGTTAGGTAATGCAAGGAGAGGTGGGCCAGGGACAAAACTCCACAGCAGGGTTGATTTTAAGGCAGATATGCTGAATCACTTTTGCCTGGAAGTGGCACCTCTTAAATTGGAAGCTAAAGACAGGTCTCCAAACTCAAGCCAGGCTCAGGTAGATGCAGCAGGCCTTATCAGGCCCAACATTTCTCCCTTTTTTCTTTTGACAGCGGACATGGCTCCTGTCTTAGGTTGTCCCCCACATGGAGATCCTAACCGTCATTGAGTACTGTGTAGCCAGCTTGTCAGAAGCTCCTCCATGACCTGCCTTTGGTCGCCCCAGCACATCTGGGATCTTTCCCGTCATTGGTCAAATGGAGGGCAGAGGACAGTCTTTTCTAGGAAGATGCCTGGACCTAGGCAGAGTTGTATTCCTGAATCGCTAATGGATGATAATGTATTTCTCCTTAATGCAGCTTAATTGCCTTTAACCTCTGCTGGATAAACTGTAGGAGTTTGTTAAGAATGAATGGCCCAAGGGTAAGTAGGAGAAGAAAGAGAAGTAAGGGTCCGAGTAGAGGAAGAATATAGGGCAGGAGGCCGTGAAATTCAGTCCACAGGAGGTTTTCTTGATGTTCTCAGATCTCTGACAATGCCGGATTTCTTGGTGTAGAAGCAGCAATTTTCCTACAAAAACAAGCAGATGTCGCCTTTTTCGGCATTTAAAACCTCCAAACCCCTTCTATTTTGAAGAACTACCTCCACCAGGGGGTCTAGCTGATCTTGGAGGTCTTTTAAAGGCCATTCCTCCCTGACAAAGGAACACCATTGGGGGAGGAGCAAAGAAGGGATTTCTTCAGAGTGGAGTTGGAGTGATAGAGGGAGGAGTGGACACTCCCAACATCTATTATCAGGAGGAGGTAATGCTCAAAAGCAGTCCCCTGTGGAAAGGTCAGGAAGAGGTTGAGTGGGGAATGGGGAGTGATTGCTCAGGAAGAACTCCCCACTGCCACTCAGAAGGCCTGACTCCTGTCCTCTCTCCCCACACTTCTCTTCCTCAACCAGCTCAGTTTAGCATTTCAGGATCTTCCTTCCTACTAAAGAACATGTCCAAATAGCTGGTATATGTGCTCTCCTTCTCCACGTGTTCATCCTTCCTGACCTCACAACAGAACTGACTGATATAAAAGACAATTGTATATTCCCCTTAACATCCCAAAGCATCCCACCAATGGCAGTAATTGCCCATTTTTATTTAAAATATTTAAAATTAATACTAAATATTCAAATATTTTAAATTTTTAAAATAAATAGTGCCTTTTTCAATTAATCACGTGGGAGTAATGACTCCCTCTTTTGTTTTTGTCCATGTCTGTAAGAATTCCCGAAAACGATTTGCTTCTTGTGTGGAATTTGAGGGGAAGATTTTGAGTGGGGACCCAACTGGATTTTGAAGTTGTGGTTACACAGTTCAGTGGTTGTTAGTTGCCTTTCCCTGCCTGGCCCAGGTGATGGGAAGAAAAGAAGCTAAAAGGACTTGGAGACAGTGGGGAAACAGGACAGTCTCCAGATAGGAGATCAGGGCTGTTTGGTTTCTCTGAGGGACCACCTGGGAATGAGAAACAACTGTGATTATTTGAATTGAAGCCAGGTGCAGAGAGCTCTTGAAGGGCGGGGTGAACTCTTCTGAGAAACAACCAGCTGTAAACTATCTACAACCAGCTGTAAACTATAGAGCAAAAGTGATATGATTTTCAGGTATAAAAATCCTGTGCTTTGCATGTTCAGGGTCATCCCCTGTCTTTGGAGGGGCGACCCTATCGTGATAGCAATAAAATCTCTTGCCTTTTCATCGAGCTGTGGTCTGTGAGAGTTCCTGGGAAGGGCGCGATCCTGAGCAGTGAGACTCCAAGTCTTACATTTCAACTCCAGAGTGGGAAGGGAAGAGGGCAGCCATAGTCAGAAGAATCTAGAAAGGACTAAGAGAGGCAATGATTCTGGTGCCAGCTGGAAAGGAGTGTCACAGGAAGGTGTGAGGAAACACTTCTCCCCACCGCTCACAAACTGTCCCAAGAGGACTAGTACAAGGCTTCCAGGTAAGCCAAATTAGAGGCCCCTCATCTAGCTTCCTCCAGGCCGCCAAGCCTGCCACTCTAACCTGCTAAGGGGCTGGGAGAGCAGCCTGTTCCAGGCCTGTGGAATATTAATAAGCTGTGCCAGAAAGCATTCCATAAGTAATAAGCACCTGGGGGTTAGCTTGGTTACATTCCTCCTGGACTCTGCATTCCTCCTTGTAGAAAGGTCCATCCAGTCTCCTGTAGTGCATGACTGATGTGCCAGGCCCTCAAGGATGGTCTCAGCCCAAGGCGAATTAGGCCCATCCTCCGCCACTGCCTTACATAGTACCTTGAGGTAAAAGATTAGAAAACCCTCACCCCAACCTAGTGAGGTACTGCCACTGGCAAAAACCAACTACAGGAAATAAGCTTATCTGCACAGCCATCTCTCAAGCAGATTGAAACCCCTACTTTTAAGCAAAATTTGTAGGCATTCCAGACCTGGGTTGGATTTCTGAAATGAAGAGGACTGCCCCATATTTAATGGGGATACACTCACCCGCAGACCAGTTGGACCGTCAGCCTTTTTCCATCAAGTAGGATCCTCACACAGGGCACCAGTCTGCAGGTTCGATATCCAGCAGGAGGAGCTAAAAGAAGGGTTGGCCAGTCCAGCTGGACACCCTCCATGGCTGAGCAGGATAGTGAGTGTCGATGGCCCGGACCTCCCTAGATGCCACAGGGAATAAACAACCACCAAGCCAGCAGATCTGTCAAAGCAGGAAATCGGTTTATTGAATAAAGCTGTCCTTTTTATAGGGTTGGGTCAGGAGGCAAGATTAAGGAAGTGAGGTAAGATGACCTAGAGGGCAAAGTTAAATAGTGCAAGGAGAGGTGAACCAGTAACAAATCTCCACAACAAGGTTGATTTTAAGGCAGATATGCTGAATCACTTTTGCCTGGAAGTGGCACCTCTTAAATCAGGAGCTAAAGACAGGTCTCCAAACTAGAGCCAAGCTCAGGTAAATGCAGCAGACCTTATCAGGCCCAACATATTGTACCAACCAATCTCCTACTCAACTGTGGGAGAGTGGGGAAGTGTGGAGTGGGAGGTGAGAGGGCTGGGAATTTGATGGCTTGTTATCATTGAGACAAGCTGGAAACCTCGCAGTGTGGACTCCTGGGAAGATATGAAAGTGACTCTAGCTGAGACTCTTAGCACACAGGACATGTAGTCTGAAGTGACCACCTTTTAACTAGGCGGGACTCCTAGTAGAAGCAAGGAAACAGTATCCCATCCACAAAACTTGTGACCCCAAACTTACCCTGCCTGTAAGATATGGAAGGATAAAGATACAAAATCCAACACCCATTCATGTTTAAAGTATTGGAGAGATCAGGGATAAAAGGTAAATATCTAAACACAGTAAAGGCAATATACATTAAGCCTATAGCCAACATCAAACAAAACGGAGAGAAAGTTAAAGCATTCCCACTGAAATCAGGCGTAAGACAAGGCTGCCCACTGTCTCCATATCTCTTCAACATAGTTCTGGAAATCCTTCCTAGAACAATAAGATGGTTGAAGGAGATCAAAGGGATACAAATTGGAAAGGAAGAAGTCAAATTATCACTATTTGCAGATGATATTATAGTATACGTGAATGACCCCAAAAATTCGACTAGGGAACTCTTACAGCTAATAAACACCTTCAGCAAATTGGACAGGTACAAAATTAACTCAAAAAATCAGTAGCCCTTCTGTATACAAAAGACAAAAGGGCTGCGAAAGAAATATTGGAAACAACACCATTCACAATAGCCACAAATGACATAAAGCTCCTTGGTGTAATCCTAACCAAGGAAGTCAAAGACTTGTATGAAAAAAATTTCAAGTCTCTGGAGAAAGAATTAGAAGAAGATATCAGAAGTTGGAAAGACTGCCCATGCTCATGGCTTTGCAGGATTAGCATAGTAAAAACAGGCATCTTACCAAAAGCAATCTATAGATTCAATGCAATTCCCATCAAATTACCAACACAACTCTTTATAGAACTTGAAAGAAAAATTCTCTACAAATGGAATAACAAGAAAACCAGAATTGCCAAAACAATCCTCTACAATAAAAGATCTTCTGAAGGTATCTCCATTCCTGATTTTAACCTGTACTATAGAGCAACAGTAATAAAAACTGCATGGTACTGGCATAGAAAGAGAATAGTGGATCAATGTAACAAACAGAAGACCCAGAGGTAAACACACACACTTATGGACACCTGATTTTTGACAAAGATGCCAAAACCACACAATGGAAAAAAGATAGCATCTTCAACAAATGGTGCTGGTCTAACTGGATATCTACATGTAGAAAAATGCAAATAGGTCCATACTTATCACCCTACACAAAACTACAGTCCAAGTACAGTCCAAGACCTCAACATAAAACCAGATACTCTAAATCATTTAGAAGAAAAAGTGGGGAAGACCCTAGAACTCATTGGTACAGGAGACAACTTCTTGAACAGAATACCAACAGCACAGGCTCTAAGAGCAACAATCAACAAATGGGACCTCATGAAACTGAAAAGCTTCTATACAGCAAAGGACACTGTCATCAAAACAAAATGAATGCCTACAGATTGGGAACAAATCTTCACCAACCCTTTATCTGACAGAGGACTAATATCCAGTATATATAAAGAACTAAAGAAGATGAAAAGCAGCAAACCAAGTAATCCAATTAATAAATGGGGAACAGAGCTATACAGAGAATTCTTGATAGAGGAATGTCGAATGGCAGAAAAACACTTAAAGAAATGCTCAACCTCATTAGCCATCAGGGAAATGCAAATCAAAATGGCCCTGAGATTTCACCTTACACCCATCAGAATGGCCAAGATCAAACACTCAAGTGATAACAAATGCTGGAGAGGTTGTGGAGAAAGGGAAACCCTCCTCCACTGCTGGTGGGAATGTAAACTTGTACAACCACTCTGGAAAGCAATCTGGTGCTTTCTCAGACAACTAGGAATAGCGCTACCTCAAGATCCAGCCATACCACTCCTAGGCATATATCCAAAAGAGGATCAAGTACACAATAAGGACATTTGCTCAACCATATTTATAACAGCTTTATTTGTAATAGCCAGAAGGTAGAAACAGCCCAGATGCCCCTCAAAGGAAGTATGGATGCAGAAATTGTGGTACATCTACACAATGGAGTATTACTCAGCAATTAAATTAAGGAAATCATGAAATTTGCAGGTAAATGGTGGGACCTAGAAAGGATCATCCTGAGTGAGTTGTCCCAGAAGCAGAAAGAGGCACAAGGTATATACTCACTCATATAGACATATAATATAGGATAAACCTACTAAAAACTGTACATCTAAAGAAACTAAGCAAGAGAGAGGACCCTGACTAAAATATTCAATCCCCATCCTGAAAGGCAAAGAGGTTAGACATCAGAAGAAGAAGAAAACAGGAAACAACCTAGAAACCTGCCACAGAGGGCCTCTGAAAGCCTCTGTCCTGCAGACATCAAAGCAGATGCTGAGACTTATGGCCAACTGTTGGGCAGAGTGCATGGAATCTTATGAAAGAAGTGGGAAATAACAAGATCTGTAGAGGACAGGAACTGCACAAGGAGAGCAACAGAACCAGAAAATTCAAAGACAGGGGTCTTTCCAGAGTCTCATACTCCAACCAAGTACCATGAATGCAGAAAATCTAGAACCCCTGCACAGATGTAGCCCATGGCAGTGTAGTGTCCAAGTGGGTTCCATAGTAATGGGAAGAGGGACTGCCTCTGACATGAACTGATTGGCCTGCTCTTTAAACCTCTCCCCCTGAGAAGGGAACAACCTTACCAGGCCATAGAGGATGACAATGCAGCCACTCCTGATGAGATCTTATAGACTAAGTTCAGAAGGAAGGAGCAGGGGAACTTCCTCTATCAGTGGACTTGGGGAAGAGCATGTGTGAAGAAGCGGGAGGGAGGGTGATATTGGGAGGGGATGAGCGAAAGGTTTATGGGGGGATATAAAGTGAATAAAGTGTAATTAATAAAAGTTAATTAAAAAGATACAACAGAGATAGAGAGAATGTTCAACTGATGACTGGCCCAACCAGTCATCAACCAGTCATCTCTCCCTATGGTAGAGAGTCAATATCTGACACTATTAATGACATTCTGCTATGCTAGCAGAGAGGAGCCTAGCATAACTATCCTTTGATATGCCCCACCCAGCAGTGGATCTAAACAGATGCTGAGACTCAAAGCCAAGCATAGCACAGAGCTCAGGAAGCCTTGTGGAATTGTGTGTGTGTGTGGTGGTAGTGGTGATGTAAGGATAGAAGGACCTGAATGGGAAAAGAACTCCACAAGAAGACCAAAAGAGTCAAATATTCAGCTTGGTCTTCATGGGGGGTCCCCTGGCAAGTGGAGAGGGGACTCTGTTGCCTGCTTTTTGAAGACTTCTGCCTAGCTGAGCTAACTTGCCTGGCCTCATTGACGAGGGTGCTCTCAGTCCTGATGAGACTTGATGTGCTGGGGTGGATTGATAAAGGGGCTCCACTTTTCTGAGATGATGGGGAGGACAAAAAGGGGGAAGAGAGTAGGAGAGTGGGACAAGGAGGAAGGAGGGAGCTATGGGTGTAAAGTGAATAAATACACTTAATAAAAATAATTTTATGGATTTATTTATTTGTTTGTTTGATGTGTGTGTGAGTGTGTGTGTGTGTGTGTGTGTGTCTGTACATGTGCCATAGTGTACTAATGGTGGTTAGAGGAAAATTTGTGGATGTTATTTCCATCACCTTTGGGTTTCTGGCATCAATCTCATATACTCAGAGTTATCACTAAGTGCCTTCATCTGCTAAAAAAAAATTGTGTAGACCCCTATAGGAGTTTAATCGTAACAAAACAAAACAAAAAAATCACATGACACCAAAAGAATCATTGTAAACTGGAGTACAATTCAACAGTACATAGTAATCCTAAATACTATACTCCTATAAGGTACATGCTGCTTGATACTATATATTACTCCAACAGAAAACTTCTGTCATTATGTACTTATATCCCAATACAATTTTCATGTAAACTCTAGAAACCTCAAAATCATTTGCTGTCTCTATGTAGTGACATGTCCTGATTGTTTCATACACATTAATTCATGTGTTAGTTCATATTTCTACACATAATTCATGTATTATTTCATTATATGTGGTTACATTAAACTATGTAAATTGTAACCATTTCTATTTGGTTTCTTTGAGTTAATATTATGTATTTGATAATCCTCTACATTTTTCTTTCTACCTACTCCCATGCTGATATTCTGTCACTACTCTCTTACTGCCTTTTCTTCTCCTTCAATACCTTTTTTCACCTCTCTTAGTTTCCTTTCTAGTTTCATAGCCTATGCTCAGACTGTCTCCACCTATCATATAAGATATACACAAAGGCTAAACTTAATATGGGTTTGTCCTTCTTAGTCTTAGTTACATCACTTAATATAACACTTTTATGCAATTTTTATGCATTCATTTTTCTTTGCAACAGAATGAAATTTTATTATACACACACACACACACACACACATATATATATATATATATATATATATATATATATATATATATACCTTATTTTAATTATTCATTATTCTGTTGATGACATCTAGGCTGTTTTCATTTTCATGCTATTGTGAATACTGCAGTAATAAGCATGGATGTGCAAGTGTTTCTGTGGTAGCATATAAAGTCCTTAAGAGTGACATACCTGAGTCATACAGTGTTTTTTTTTATTTTGTTTTTTTTTTTTTTGTTTATTGAGAAATATTCTTACAAACTTCTATGATGACTATTTCTATCATGGACTAGTTTAACCTCCTACCATCACTGAGTACTGTTTTCATTTTCCATTCACATTTGTTATTATTTGTCTTTTTTTTTTGTACTTATTTGGAGTGGGATGCTAATGAATCAAAAGGAATTTTAGGTTCCATTTTTTGATGGCTAAGGATGTTGATGAACATTCAAAAAACATACTTGCCATTTTTCTTCTCTTGAGAACTGCCAACACTAACAAACACAAATGAAGATGCAATTTAAGAACAGTTTTCTTTCGGAGGCCCTCTGTGATAAGCTTTTGTCCTGTTCCCTGTCTTCTCCCATGTTTGATGTCCATCTGGTTTATTCTTCTGAATCAGGGTTAAACATCTTCCCCTGGGAGGGGTACAGCCATACCAGGCAAGCCACAGAGAAAGATGATGCAGATAGTCATGATGAGACTGGATAGGCTTGGGTCAGATAGTAGGGGAAGTCCCCTATCAGTGGACTAGGGGCAAGGCATAGTGGGAGAAGAAGAAGGAAGGGTAGGACTAGAAGGAGATGAGGGAGAGGGTCACAGCCGGAATACAAAGTGAATAAATTGTAATAAGTAATACATAAAGAAA
Organism: Psammomys obesus; assembly: GCF_907164565.1. Lineage (NCBI taxonomy): Eukaryota > Metazoa > Chordata > Mammalia > Rodentia > Muridae > Psammomys > Psammomys obesus. The sequence continues at coordinate 3,243,468 of NW_026589137.1, forward strand.
AAGTAAAAATGAAAAGAGAAAAAATAAATGACAAGCCCAGAGCAGATTATCTTACAGAAAAAAGAACATTTGTCAAAAATATTCAAAACATAAATTTGAAACTGTAATAAAAATATGAGAATCTATATGATATCATTTAAATTTTGGCATTGCAATCATTATTTTTGTTTGTTTATTTTTTTTCAAGACATTGTTTCTCTGTGTAGGCTTGACTGGTCTCACACTCTCTCTTTATACCAGGATAGCCTTAAACTCAGAGAATTTTTTTTCTGCCTCTGCTTTCCTAGTGCTGAGATTAAAGGAATGAATCACTGCCCTCAGCTATATTTTAAATCTAATTTTCCCTCTGAATTAGTAATACTTGATTTGTAATATATTTGTCTTCATTTGCAATTTTAATCATTAAGGAATTCAAGGAGTCTAGTTTTATGTTAAAAATGGAAAGTTTGAAACCAGATCAAGTTCTCTGTGCACCTTTCAGATATATGGAGAGAAGAGTGACAAATTCTAGTTTTTCTTTTTCTTTTCTTTTCTTTTCTTTTCTTTTATTTTTATTTTTAGTTACAATTTGTTAACTCTGTGTCCCAGCTGTATCCCTCTCCCTCATTCCCTCCTCCTCCCCAACTTCCTCCCTGGTCTCCTCCATGCCCCTTTCCAAGTCCACTGAGAGGGGAGGACCTCCTCCCCTTTCATTTGACCCTGTTTTATCAGGTATCTTCAAGGCTGGCTGCAAAGTCCTCCTCTGTGGCCTAACAGCACTCCTCCTCCCATGGGGGGGGGGAGGACAAAGAGCCTGCCCTTGAGATCCTGTTAGAAATACTCCTTGTTCCCCTTGCTTTGGAAAACTACTTGGTTACTGAGCTACCACGGGCCACATCCCAGCAGAACTTCTACATTATATCCATAGATGATCCTTGGTTGAGTGTCAGTCTCAGAAAAGTCCCTGTGCCCGGATATATTTGGTCCTTGTAGAGCTCCTATCCTTTCCATTTCATACTAACTCCCCTTCTTTCATATGATTCCCTGCACTCTGCCATGGTTTGGTTATGAGTCTTATTGTCTGCTTTGGAACACTGCTAGGTAGAGTCTTTCAGATGCCTTTTGCGGTAGACTCCTGTCATACATTCAATGTACATCCCATTTGTCTTTCTAAATAAGGATTGATCATATTCACCCATGTCCATTTACTTGATTATCTTCTTTAGGTGTGTAGATTTCATTACGTTTATCATATCTTGTAGGTCTATATAAGTGAGTATATACCAAGTTTGTCTTTCTCCTTCTGGGATACTTCACTCAGAATGATCTTTTCTAGATCCCACCATTTGCCAGCAAATTTCATGATTTCCTCCCTTTTGATTGCTGAGTAGTATTACATTGTGTAAAAATACCACAATTTCTGTATCCATTCCTCTGTTGATGGACATCTGGGTTGTTTCCAAGTTCTGGCTATTACAAATAAAGCTGCTACAAGCATGGTTGAACAAATGTCCTTGTTGTGTACTTGAGCAAATTTTGGGTATATACCTAGCAGTGGTATAGCTGGGTCTTGAGATAGCACTACTCCTAATTGTCTGAGAAAGCACCAGATTGACTTCCAGAGTGGTTGTACCAGTTTACATTCCCACCAGCAATGGAGGAGGGTTCCTTTTTCTCCACAACCTCTGCAGCATGTGTTTTCACTTGAGTTTTTCATCTTGGCCATTCTGATGGGTGTAAGGTGAAATCTCAGGGTTGTTTTGATTTGCATTTCCCTAATGGCTAATGAGGTTGAGCATTTCTTTAAGTGTTTCTCTGCCATTTGATGTTCCTCTTTCGAGAATTCTCTGTTTAGCTTCATTCCCCATTTTTTAATGGGATTACTTGGTTTGTTGCTTTTCTACTTCTTTAGTTCTTTATATATACTGGATATTAACCCTCTGTCAGATAAAGGGTTGGTGAAGATTCTTTCCCAATCTGTAGGCAGTCGTTTTGTTTTGATGACTGTGTCTTTTGCTTTACAGAAGCTTTTCAGTTTCATGAGGTCCCATTCATTCATTGTTGCTCTTAGAGCCTGTGCTGTTGGTGTTCTGTTGAGGAAGTTGTCTCCTGTGCCAATGAGTTCTAAGCTGTTTCCCACTTTTTTTTTTCCAACTGATTTAGAGTATCTGGTTTTATGTTGAGGTCCTTGATCCACTTTGACTTTAGTTTTGTGCAGGGTGATAAATATGGATCTATTTTCATTTTTCTGCATGTAGACATCCAGTTGGAACAGCACCATTTGTTGAATATACTGTCTTTTTTCCATTGAATGGATTTGGCTTCTTTGTCAAATACCGAGTATTCATAGGTGTGTGGGTTTATTTCTGGGTCTTCTATGCGGTTCCATTGATCCTCCTTTCTGTTTCTATGCCAATACCATGCAGTTTTTATTACTGTTGCCCTGTAGTACAGCTTGAGATCGGGGATGGAGATACCTCCAGAGGATCTGTTGTTGTACAGGACCGTTTTGGAGATTCTGGGTGATTTGTTTCTCCATATGAAGCTGAGAATCTTTTTTTCAAGGTCTGTAAAGAATTGAGTTGGTATTTTGATGGGAATTGCATTGAATCTGTAGATTGCTTTTTGACAGGATCCTTTTTGACAGGATGGCCATTTTCACAATGTTAATCCTACCAATCCATGAGCACGGGAGATCTTTCCATCTTCTGAGATCTTCTTCGATTTCTTTCTTCAGAGACTTGAAGTTTTTCTCAAACAGGTGTTTCACTTGCTTGGTTAGAGTCACACCAAGGTACTTTATGTTATTAGTGGCTATTGTGAAGGGTGTTGTTTCCCTAATTTCTTTCTCAGCCTTTTTGTCTTTGGTGTACAGGAGGTCTTCTGATTTTTTTGAGTTGATTTTGTATCCTGCCACTGTGCTGAAGGTGTTTATCAGCTGAAGAAGTTCTCTGGTTGAATCTTTGGGGTCGCTCATGTATACTATCATATCATCTGCGAATAGTGACACTTTGACCTCTTCCTTTCCGATTTGTATCCCCTTGATCTCCTTTAGTTGTCTTATTGCTCTGGCTAGGACTTCAAGTACTATTTTGAAGAGATATGGAGACAGTGGGCAGCCTTGTCTTGTCCCTGATTTCAGTGGGATTGATTTAAGTTTCTCTCCATTGAGTTTGATGTTGGCTATAGGCTTGCTGTATATTGCCTTTACTATCTTTAGGTATGTGCCTTGTAACCCTGATCTCTCCAAGACTTTAAACATGAATGGGTGTTGGACTTTGTCAAATGCTTTTTCAGCATTTAAGGAGATGATCATGTGGTTTTTCTCCTTCATTTTGTTTATGTGGTGGATTACATTGATGGATTTCCATATATTGAACCACCCTTGCATTCCTGGGATGAAGCCTACTTGGTCATGGTGGATGATATCTTTGATGTGTTCTTGGGTTTGATTTGCAAGTATTTTATTGAGTATTTTTGCATCAATGTTCATAAGAGAGATTGGTCTGACGTTCTCTTTTTTTGTTGGATCTTTGTGTGGTTTAGGTGTCAAGGTGACTGTGGCTTCATAGAATGAGTTTGGTAGTGTTCCTTCTGTTTCTATTTTTTGGAAGAGTTTGAGGAGAATTGGTGTTAGCACTTCCTTGAAGGTCTTGTAGAATTCTGTGCTGAAGCCATCTGGTCCAGGGCTTTTTTTGGAGGGGAGACTGTTAATGACTGCTTCAATTTTCTTGGGAGATATAGGGCTATTCAGTCTTTCTACCTGATCTTGGCTTAATTTTGGTAGATGGAATCTGTCAAAAAAATTATCCATTTCATTTAGATTTTCAAATTTTGTGCCATATAGGTTTTTGTAGTATGACCTAATAATTGTTTGGATTTCCACAGTATCTGTAGTTATGTCCCCATTTTCATTTCTGATTTTGCTGATTTGGATAGTTTCTTTCTGCTTTTTAGTTAGTTTGGCTAGGGGTTTGTCTATCTTGTTGATTTTCTCAAAGAACCAGCTTTTTGTTTCATTGATTCTTTGGATAGTTTTATTTGTTTCTAATTGATTGATTTCAGCCCTGAGTTTGATTATTTCCAGCTGTCTGCTCCTCTTGGGTGTATCTGCTTCTTTTTTTCCTAGGGTTTTCAGTTGGGCCATTATGGTGCTTGTATGTGATGTTACAAATTTCTTCTTGAAGGCACTTAGTGTTATAAATTTTCCTCTGAGCACTGCTTTTAATGTGTCCCATATATTTGGATATATTTTACCTTCATTTTCATTGAATTCTAGGAAGTCTTTAATTTCTTTCTTTATTTCTTCCTTGACCCAGCTGTCATTGAGTAGTCAGTTGTTCAGTTTCCATGTGCCTGTCGTTTTTTTGTTGTTTCTGTTGTTGTTGATATCCAGCTTTAGTCCATGGTGGTTGGATAGTATACAAGGGATTATTTCAATCCTTTTATATCTGTTGAGGCTTGCTTTGTGACCAACTATATGGTCTATTTTGGAGAAGGTTCCATGTGGTGCTGAAAAGAAGGTGTACTCTTTTGAGTTTGGGTGAAAAGATCTGTAGACATCTATTAGGTCCATTTGATTTAGGGATTCTGTGAGTGCTTTTATTTCCCTATTTGGTGTCTGTCTGGTTGATCTGTCCCTCGATGAGAGTGGGGTGTTGAAGTCTCCCACTAATAAGGTATTAGGATCTATGTATGATTTAAGCTTTAATAAAGTTTCCTTTATGAATGTAGGTGCTCTTGTATTTGGGGCATAGATATTCAAGATTGTGATGTCCTCTTGGTGGATTTTTCCTTTGATGAGAATATAGTGGCCCTCCTTATCTTTTTTGATTAACTTTGGATGGAAGTCTATTTTATTAGATATTAGGATGGCTACTCCAGCTTGTTTTCTGGAACCATTTGCTTGAAAAACATTTTTGCAGCTCTTTACTCTGAGGTGGTGTTTATCTTTGTTGCATAGGTGTGTTTCTTGGATGCAACAGAATGTTGGATCTTGTTTCCGCAACCATTCTGTTAGTCTGTGTCTTTTTATCGGGGAGTTGAGTCCATTGATATTGATAGATAGTAGTGACCAATGCATGTTAGTTCCTTTTGTAAAGGAGTCGGGGATCTTACCCTGTTTCATTCCTTGTTTTCCTTTGTTTTTGTTGGGATATTATCTGTATGCCCTGTTTTCTTGGGTGAAGTTGTTTTCGTTGGATTAGAGTTTTCCTTCTAGTATCTTCTGTAGGTTTGGTTTGCTGTGTAGATATTACGTAAATTTAGTTTTGTCATGGAATATTTTGTTTTCTCCATCTATGTTGATTGAAAGCTTTGCAGGGTATAGTAGTCTGGGTTGACATTTGTGATCTCTTAGAGTCTCCATGATACTTGCCCAGGCCCTTCTGGCTTTATAGTTTCTGATGAGAAGTCTGGTGTGATTCTGATAGGTCTACCTTCATATGTTACTTGGCCTTTTTCCCTGGCTGCTTTTAATATCTTTTCTTTGTTCTGTAGATTTAGTCTTTTAACTATGATGTGACCTGATGTGTTTCTTTTCTGGTCTAGTCTATTTGGAGTTCTATAGGCTTCTTGTATATTTATGGACATCTCTTTCTTTAAGTTGGGAAAATTTTCTTCTATGATTTTCTTGAAAATATTTTCTGGACCTTGGACCCTGGAGTCTTGTTTTTCATCAATTCCAATTATTCTTATATTTTGACTTTTCATAGCGACCTGGATTTCTTGGATATTTTGTGATTGGAACTTTTCTGATTTTACTTTTCCTTTGAGAAAAGTATCAATTTCTGCAAGTGTGTCTTCAGCTCCAGAGATTCTCTCTTCCATCTCTTGTATTCTGTTGGTGATCCTTACTTTTGTGGTTCCTGATCTTTTCTCCAAGTTCTCCAGCTCAAGGGTTTTCTCATTTTGTGTTTTCTTTATTGATTCTAATTCTGTTTTCATGCCTTGCACCATTTCTTTCATCTGTTTGATTTTGTATTCCTGTCCCTCTACTATGGTCTCTATTTCCGTGTTCATTTCCTTTTTATATGCCACTAATTTTATCTCTACTTGTGCCTCTATTTGTTTGGCTATGTTTGCCTGTGTTTCTTTAAGGCTTTTGTCTATTTCTTCTTTCTTTACCTCCAATTGACTGGCCAACTCTTTGAAAGATTTCTTCATTTCCTCCTTATGAGCCTCAAATAATTGGGTAAGCATGGCTTTAAGGTCATTTTCCTGTGCTTTTGATGAATTGGAGTAGCCATCTACTTTGGGGTTTGCTGGTGACGTCATGATGTCCTGATTTATGTTGGAAGTGTTCTTTCGCCTACCCCTGGCCATTGGCTTATCTGAAACCTTCCCTGTTTGTTTTTGGATTCTGCAAATCAGACTGGTACTGTCTCTCTCTGGCGTCTGGAGAGTTCTTCAGCAAGCTGAGAGAGGTCCCGTGTCCTTAGCGTGTGCTGAGGACTAGCTGTACCTGTGGGAGAAAAGCACGCAGGCGCAGACAGGGCAAATGCAAGTGTGTGTGTGTGTAGGTGTGCGTGGATGTGTATCTCAAGGGACAGAGTGATGGCTAATGTTGAACCCTTCAGTGTGTGGGAGAGGCTCTGCACTGTCTATGTCGCAGGCGCTAGTGATGATCGCAGTGCAATTTCTGGCATTAACTGCCTTAACTCCTCAATTAGACCCACAGAGCAGGAACTTCAATGTCCCAAGTACCCCTCTGTTTCCCAAAGTGGGTATATGTGTGGGAGGGGGTTTGATGCCTGGCTTCTGTTTTAGAAGGACCCAGGATCTGGGGATTTGCAGATTCTCAAAGGTGCACTCACTTACAGGCAGGTCACTTGGCAGAGATAGGGGTATCTGGGCTCTCTGCTCTCTGGTTTGGCCCTGCTTCTTTGATGTGCTCCGCCAGCTCCATGCTGCTGTCACTGCCAGGTTATGAGGTCTTGCTGCAGCTGGAGATTTTAAGGTGGTCACATCAGTAGGAATCGGGATAAACAGACTTTCTGTTTTCTGGTTTAGCCCTGGTTAGACTTAAACTGGAGGGCTGATGTGCCCCGCCAGCTCAGTGCTGCTCCGCTGCCAGGTTAGAAAGTCCCGTTGTAACTGGAGACTGGGTTGCTAGTCCAGATGTTTTCTCGGAAGTCCTGGGGTCTCTTCACTGTGCTCTCCCAGCGCCTGGTGTGCCTAGCTAGTGTGCTATTTCTGTCTGGTTTTGGTGAGTATATAGCGTATTCTCTGTCACTGTGGGATTGGGTGGGCCATACAGTCAGTGATCGTGATCCTGGGGATCTATTATGGCGTCTAGCAGACTTGGGCCCTGGGAGAATGGTGCAGCCACCGCGCGGATCTGGGACTCTGAGACGGGTACTGCTGGCACCTGCTGCTAAAGGGCTTGGAGCTCTGCCACAGCAGCTGCAGATCCCAGGCAGTTACGTCTGCGCAGAGAGAGACGATTCCGCTGTGCCGAGGAGGAAGGCAGTCTGGGGGAGGGGAGTGCTGCGAGATCAAAGGGTCCTTTCTCACCTTCCCCAAACAAGTCTCTGGGTGATCTGAGACCAAAGTTTTCGCCTCCTGAGATGTTCCCTGTTGTTTAGGAAGCCTCACCGTTGTTTTCCTGGGTTAGAGGTCCTTCCACGCACCAACTCAGATGGTTAGCAATTCCACAGCTCAGAAACTGTGTGTGCTAGTCGCCATCTTGGCTCCGCCTCAAATTCTAGTTTTTCATCTACCTATCTAGTTATCCATCTACCTATCTATCTACCTCTCTGTCTCTTTATCTATCTATTGTGTATGGGTGCTTTACCTACACATGTATGCTTGTTTGCCATATGTATGTCTGGTGCCCATAGAGGCCAAAAGAGGGCACTGATCCTCTGAAACTGGAATTATAACCTGGATCCTCTGGAAGAACAGCAAATATTCTTAACTGATGAGCCATCCTAGCTTTTAATAATACATATTCAGTCAAGATTTTATACATACTTTTTTTGTCTAAGTCATTTGTTCATAATTTATGGTAGTAATGATAACTAGAAATAGAGGCACAGTGTTATTCTCAGCCATAAAATATTTTTTTTAATTTTATTTTTCTCTTATCAGTTACATTTTATTAACTCTGTATCCCAGTTGTATCCCGCTCCCTCATTCCCTCCCAATCCCACTCTCATAAAATATTTTTATTTGGCATAATATTGCCTAGGAAACAGCGTTCTTTAAGGGGAAACATAAAATTCTGTTAATCAGATAGACTGGTCTTTGAACCAGTTTCAATCACACAGGCACATACTTGACATGATTGGTTTTACTGCCTTTGAAAGTATTATTACAGTGTCCTAAATCAGGCATATCTGTAGCAACTAAAAGCTTTGCATGTTATGTATTATCATTGATCTGAAAATCTTCAAGTCATTCTCATATCACAGAGTTTCCATTGTGTTAAAAGTTCAAATCTTTTCACACATTCTAAGTTGGGACTATTAAGTTGTTCAAGTTAGGCGAACTGTCTGTATTATTGAACCAGCCTAAATCCTTCTTGCTGAATTGTTTTGCATGCAAAAATAAAAGTTTCTCACCTTCCAGGACTCAGCTTCTGTTTGAAGTGGAGACTGTAGGGTCATTCCTAAGACAGAACACTTTTCTTTGCACATAATTCTAAATTTTTATTAAATTTTTATTTTTTGTATTAAACATGGTTAATTCATTTTGTATCCCAGGTGTAGCCCCTTCCCTATTTCCCTCTCAATCTCACCCTCTCTCCCTCATCTTCTCCCATGCTCCTCTCCAAATCCACTGATAGATGAGGTTCTCCTCCCCTTCCATCTGACCCTAGCTTATCAGGTCTCATCAGGACTGGCTGCACTGTCCTCCTCTGTGGCCTGGCAAGGCTGTTCCCCCTTCAGGGGAAGGTGATCAAAGAGTCAGCCACTGTGTTCATGTCAGAGACAGACCCTGTTCTCCTTATTAGGAAACACACTTTGGATACTGAGCTGCCATGGGCTGCATCTGTGCAGGGGTTCTAGGTTATCCTTATGCATGGTCCGTGGTTGGAGTATCAGTTTCAGAAAAGACCTCTGGGACCAGATCTTTTGGATCTGTTTCTCTCCTTGTGGAGCTCCTGTCACCTTTTGGTCTTCCTATCTCTCCCTTCTTTCACAAGAATCCCTGCACTCTGCCCAAAGTTTGGCTATGAGTCTCAGCAGCTCTGTGGGGTATCCCAGAAGCACAAAGACTCACATGGTACATACTCACTTATAAGTGTATATTAGACATATAATATAGGATAAACATACTAAAATCTGTACACATAAAGAAGCTAATCAAGAATAAGGACTCTAGGTAAGATGATCAATCCTCACTCAGAAAGACAAACAGGATGGACATTGGAAGAAGGAGAAAACAGGAAACAGGACAGGAGCCTACCACAGAGGACCTGTGAAAGACTTTACCCAGTAGTATATCAAAGCAGGACAGAACTCTTACACTTAGCTCATGGAGAACTCACAACTTGCTCATTGGAGCTTCAAGTAGGTGAGAACAGACAGTTTTATTTTGTCCTTAATATATTTATAATCTATTATTCAATATTCTTGGTCTTGAGAGAATTCCAAAGATTTTTCTCCCAGCTCTTGAGGTGACCATATCTAAGGAGAAAATTTTCTTTGGGTTATTCTTAGACTTTCTTTATAAACAGACCATGAGCAAAATAAAAGGTTGAAGAGATTTTGTCCTGACAGCATGAAAAGGAAACACTTTTGACATTCCCCATGACCGAGACGCAGGAATGTCTAGACATCCTTTTTAGGAAATGGCAAATCTTAAGTTTTTGGTCAGTTTTGTATTATATGTCTTGTTGGCTGTAGTGTGCAAGCAAGAGAGATAAGAAGGAAACAATGTAGGAAATAATAATCCAGCCATAAATTAAGGGATATCAGCAGTTATGACCTCAATAATTCAAGCTGAAAAGAAAGATGTGAAATAAATACTCTTAAAATAGAATAATCAGGATTCATTTCAGAACTCTTGGCATATATCCTCACAGTTCTTTCAAGTTGAACAATAAATATACAGAGAGGTTTTGTTTTTAACTTATCAGCTTGGGAGCAGAATTGTTTCTACCAGCTAGAAATTGATCAGCTCTTTCAAAATACTCAGCCCTAATGTAATAAGGATTAATCAATTAAAATTAGACTTTCCCAATGCTATCTATCTCTATGCTTGCTTTCATATTTCCTCCAACTGGTTTTTGGTTCAATTACACAGTGGAACTATTCTTGGAGACTTGTTTCTGTAATATTGTTGCCTTTTGAATACTTGGGCCACTTACTTGGTTTATAAGAAATTTCTTAGTTGTTTGGGTAAAATTGGGGTTCATAAGAGGTAAATTTCAAAAGTAAAATTAGTTTCCATTTTTTTTAAGTAAAAAGAATTAAGTTACCAAGTGCTGTAATTCTTTATACGAAGGATTGGAAACTACCTAAGATCTTTTTGATCTACAATGTAATTAATGTATGAAAAGCACATCCAGGGTATTCAATGCATATTGTTAAGAAACAGTCCCACAGGCTTGTAAATATCTTACCTTAAGTTTGTTTCTAGAGTTTTTTGTAGTAGCTTGAGTAGTCATTGGTGTGTGTGTGTGTGTGTGTGTGTGTTTGAAAATGTGTGGATGTGTGTGTGCACATGTGTAGCAAACACCAAGAGGTTTATTAATCTCTTTGAAATGGACCCTTGATCAAGGTTTCTCTTAGAAACATCAGAGCATTATAAATATGCAGGGTTTTTGGTACAAAAATAGAAATTTCATCAAATTTCCCCTATTCTGAGGTTGAGGAACATTATGCAAGAAAAGGTGAAAATAATATTAGAGCTTGAGTAAATGATAATATGCTGTCCAATCCTGTCTTTAGGAAATGACAAGGCCATTGTCCTCTTGAATATATGCACAAAATCTGCATAAAATGAGTCTCTCTTCATTTAATCATGGGGGATCATTGGACCCTACCCTTTTTTGAAGAGGGATTTTTAGTTAATGGTTGCTGGAGGAGACTATATTTTTTTAGTGATACAGTCCTTCAACCATGCTTCTGTGAGCAACCTTAATTCATGTCATTGGATCAAGAAAAGTCAGATGGAAGTACAGGGGGGACTAGTTTGGAAGAGAAAGGAGATATGTGAGAGTGGGAGGATCACAAGGAAAGTTAATTGTGATGAATATGATCAAAACACATGCATGAAGATATAATGAACAATTAATGAAAACTTATAAAATTTTAACATCCAGGTATTTAAAAAATTTCAAATGTCAGAGAAGGGATTGTTGTTTGATTTCCTGTCTGTGTTTTCTAAGTCTTTTACTTCAAGAGACTGAACCATTGCATAAAAATTAAAGGTAATTTTGGAATATGCTCAAAGGTAAAGGTAAGTGTATAATAAATTGAGCACTTTCCTTTTTACCATGCTAATGTAGTATCTACACTTGGACCTGTTATATTTTCCTCATGCAGTTACAAATACTTATTTGTTTCTTTTGCTTCATGATGTAGAAACACTGATGATGAATTGAAGCTTCAAGTACCTTCATGATTTTGATTCATAATGAATGAGAAGACCCTTGATGCATTATAGAGTGCATTATAGAAAATCATCTTATTCTTATTCTTCTCAGAAGTTTGTCATTGACCATGTGAACTGACCACACAAACTTTCATGTACTGTCAACACAGCAGGTGGAAGTAGAAAGGGTAGGGCTGGGTTTCTCTATTTTCGTAAGAAAAAACTAATTGGAGAGCCTAGGTGCATGCCTGGAATTCCAGAACTTAGGAGTGGGTAGACAGGAGGGCTAGTATTTGAAAGTTGTTCTTTCCTATGTAATGTGTTGAGTAGCAGCTTGGGGTATTTAAGATTCTATCATAGAAGAAGAAAAATATACAACAAAGGTAATTTCAAAATTTCTTGAGTTCCCTAAAAGCTATTGTATAATCACACACACACACACACACACACACACACACACACACACACACACCAGAGTAGTAACCATAGTTTGGATACTCCTTTTTGTTGTATGTGGCAGACACCCAACCTTTTCCCTACTATCACATGGTCAGTCACAAGTAGTAGAATTAGTGATGAGGCAACTTCCTCAATATATACATATATGAGCTTTGGTTGTTGTTAGTGTTCTAATGCTGAAGATCAAACCTTAGGCTTTATGTAGGATGTACAAGTCCTGAATCACTAAACAGTATTCCAAGCCTAGAATTTTATTTTCTCAGGCAAAGTGCAAGCAGTTCTTTTGTATTTTCTATATATCAAACCACCCACATCTTCAATTAATTTTGATTTTTAACTGTGACACTGCTCTCTGTCATTTTTCAAAACAGAGCAATTTCTCAGAGACGTTATATATAAACAATGTTATGAAGCTAAAATATCTTAACAAATAAATTAATCTCAACTTATTGATGGCATAAGAAGTATCAAAAAGGAAAAATGTCTTCATGAAACACATTGTTTAGATGAGCTTGGAGAGAAATATAAAATGCCATAATGTGAAAGGATTAAATATACAGAGCAGAGAAAAAGTTGTTTCTCAATTTAGAATATTGTTACATGGTATTTATTCTCTTTCAATTTTGCATACATAATGATGGGTAGAGTTCCAAATAATACAGAATATGCATATAAAGAATATGAGTAGTATAGTATAGAATATCAAAACAACATGTAATTGTTGTCATTTTGTATGGATGGTTACAAAGATGATTTCTGAGACCAACAGTCTTACTTATCTACATTCTTTGCAGATCCTGAAAGCAAAGGACAAGGGGAAAATGTCATGGCCTATTAAACAAAACAAGAGAAAATGAGCCTGTTAGAAAAAACTTGGAGACCTTTTCAAGTAGTAGAATAACCTTAAGTTTTGATGGAAATTAGAATTTTTAAATAGCAGTAAACTTTGCAGACTGACATCTGAGTCTTGTAGCAAAAATTATAATTAGAATATGCAGCTGTGAAGTAAACTTGACTTGATTATATTTCTTTTACTGTTATTGGTATCTGTGTGTGTGTTAAAAGAGAAAAACAAGAAATATTAATCTTACAGGTTTTAAGAAAAAGAGATTGTCTATGATGTGCAAAATAGGAGTTTTTGCAAGTAAGAGGTCCTTATCTTGAGCCTAGCACAGCATTAAATTCTGCAAATATGTGGGGAGAAGCTTGGAAAACCACACGCATGTTCAAGCTCAGTCCTTACCCTCTTAGAAAGATTTCATTGAAGGGAAATGGTACTCAGTAAGTGCTGTGGAATGAACTCAATTGCCAAATTCCTGTGAAGACACCCTTATGACTAGTAACTGTAAATGGGGTCCTTGAAAGAAAATTTGGGGACCAGCAGCACAACAGGATCGGCACAGTGACCAGAAATCAGAACTCGCAGCCATAAAACACAAGTGATTGTGTTTCCCAGGTGACAGGATACCCCACAGTAAGGTATTCAATCAGCTTTTAACTCACCCAGCTAAACCACGGAAGAGATCCTGGTTCTGTCAGACCCTTGGTCGCCAGCCAAGAGCCACATGCCAATGTGCTCTGGTCATGGTCCCAGACTGAACTGTGCACACCACAACATCAGAGACTAGAATTTCCAGTCGAGAGATAACCCAATGGTACAGAAAACGATTGGGACTGACCTAAGGTCACCCAGACATCCCCTGGAAAAGACTCAGGTTCCGAAGGCGCCCCAGGAGCCAGCCCAGAACCAGAGCCGGGGACCCAGGCACCAGCACAGTGCCATGCCTGCGCGACTGATTCGCTGCCCCAGATAGAACTGTGGGCCCCAGGGGACCAGAGACTGAGTTTCACTGTCAGGTGCAAACCCACAGGGAGGGAATCGGCTGGTCTGATCTCAGAGCACTCAGCGGACACTCCCACCCCGAAAAGGTCTCGGAAAAATTACCCAGTTTAGGCAGATGCCCAGACTCCCAAAGGCCAGAAAGGCAGAGCCAAACGTGTCTGTGCCTGCGGGTTCTACTTACCATCCCAGACAGAACGGCGGTCCCCAAAACAAAGACTGGGTGTCCCTGTCAGGAGGAAATCCCACAGTGGGGGGATCATCAAGACTAATGCTCAGGACACCCAGCACCAAAAGACTTCCTGGATTCACGTAGACTCTAGGCTCTAGCCTTCTATTGCAGGCAGGGAGGCTGTGCTCAGGCACCATTATTGAGTACCCCTAGGGCACTGAGGCACACAGCTGTATCCTCATACCTACAAAAGCCAGAGAGCCAGTACAGCAGCCCTCAGATACTGTGCCGAGGATCCAGTTATCGCTAGCTAGACTGACAAAATTGTGGGAATCCCTGTTCCTTCAAGAGGGCTGCACCCAAAAATTACACCTTAAGAGCAACAGCTGCTGCTCAATAAATTCAGAGCAAGAAACCCAGCAGCAGGACAGCCATCACCAGGACCTCTCCTGAGGAGAGAGAGCCTTCCTGAATACCACAGTTACCATACAGGTCCATATACCTGAAGTGAACTGTGACAATTCCTGAGAAGCACCACTCTTCAGTTGACCATACCCAAAAAGGAGAGGAGAACTTTAGAACCCGCCAAGTGGATTTGCCCCACCCCAGGACTCAGCAGGCACCAGAAATTAACAGACAACACCTGAGACAGAGAGATGGGAAGAGGCCAGCAAAAAAGTACAAACAACAAAAGGCAAAACAACATGGCATCCCCAGAACCCAGTTATCCAGGGGCAAGTAGCCCTGGGCACCCGAACATAAGTGAAATTCAAGAAGATGACCTAACATCCATGCTAATGAAGAGGTTAATGGAGGAAGTAAATAAAATGCATAAAGAATTAGAGGAAGGGGACTGCCAATGACGTAAACTGATTGGCCTGCTCTTTGATCACCTCCCCCTGAGGGGAGAGCAGCCTTACCAGGCCACAGAAGAAGACAATGCAGCCATTCTTGATGTGATCTGATAGACTAAGATCAGAAAGAAGGAGAGGAGGACCTCCCCTATCAGTGGATGTGCGAAGGAGCATACATGAAGAAAAGGGAGGTAGGGTGGGATCAGGAGGGGAGGAGGGAGGGGCTTATGGGGGGATACAAAATGAATAAAGTGTAATTAATAATAATAATAATAATAATAATAATAATAATAATAAGAAGAAGAAGAAGAAGAAGAAGAGGAAGAAGAATTAGGGGAAAATATAATAAAACAGATTATGGTCATCCGTAAAGAAATACAGGAAGATGCAGCCAAACAGTCTGTGTTATTGAAAGAAATAAAAGAAACAGAGGAACACTCAAACAAACAGCTGAAGGAATTTAAGGAAAAACAGGAAAATATAGTCAGACAGGTAAAGGAAATCAAAAAAAACAATTCAAGATCTGAAGATTGAATTGGAGGAATTAAAGAAAACACAAATGGAGGAAATCACAAAGAGGGAGAACCTAAGAAACAAAACAGGAACTACAAAGATAAGCATGACCAACAGACTACAAGAGATGGAAGAAAGAATGCCAGGTGTGGAAGATACAATGGAAGAAATCGATGTATCTGTCAAAGTAAATAATAAATCTAAAAAATTCCTGACACAAACCATCCAAGAAATCCAAGACAATATAAAAAGACAAAACCTAAGAATAATAGGAATAGAGGAAAAAGAAGATTCCCTCCTCCAAGGCCCAGAAATTTTTTTCAACAAAATCATTAAAGAAAATTTTCCCAAATTAAAGAGGAAGCCTATAAGAATACAAGAGGTGGGGAACAGAGCTAAACAGAGAATTCTCGACAGAGGAATATAGAATGGCAGAGAAACACTTAAAGAAATGCTCATCCTCATTAGCCATCAGGGAAATGCAAATCAAAACGACCCTGAGATATCACCTTACACCCATCAGAATGGCCAAGATAAAAACCTCAAGTGACAACACATGCTGGAGAGGTTGTGGAGAAAGGGGAACCCTTCTCCACTGCTGGTGGGAATGTAAACTGATACAACCACTCTGGAAATCTATCTGGCGCTTTCTAAGACAATTAGGAATAGTGCTTCCTCAAGACCCAGCTATACCACTGCTAGGTATATACCCAAACTTTGCTCAAGTACACAAAAGGGATATTTGCTCAACCATGTTTATAGCAGCATTATTTGTAATAGCCAGAACCTGGAAACAACACAGATGTCCATCAATGGAGGAATGGGTACAGAAATTGGGGTATTTTTACACAATGGAATACTACTCAGCAATCAAAAAAGAGGAAATCATGAAATTTGCAGCCAAATGGTGGGATCTAGAAAAGATCATCCTGAGTGAAATATCCCAGAACGAGAAAGACAAACACGGTATATACTCACTTATATAGACCTATAAGATATGATAAACATAATGAAATCTATACACCTAAAAAAGATAATCAATAGAGTGGACATGGGGTAAGATGATCAATCCTCGTTTAGAAAGACAGATGGGATGTGCATTGAACATTGACAGGAGTCTACTGAGCACATTTGAAAGACTCTAACTAGCAGTGTCTTCAAAGCAAAGACTCATGACCAAATCTTTGGCAGAGTACAGGGAATCATAAGAAAGAAGGGGAGTTAGTCTGATGAGGAAAGGATAGGAGCTCCACAAGGACAAAAGATATCTGGGCACAGGGTCTTTTCGGAGACTGACATGCAACCAAGGACCATGTATGAATGTAACCTAGAACCTCTGCTCAGATGTAGCCTGTGGTAGCTCAGTAACCAATTGGTTTCCCATAGTGAAGGGAACAAGGACTGTTTCTAACAGGAACTCAATGACTGGCTCTTTGGCCTCCCCACCCCTCAAGGGAGGAGCAGTCCTGTTAGGCCACGGATGAGGGCTTTGCAGCCAGTCCCGAAGATACCTGATAAAACAGGATCTGATGAATGGGGAGGAGGTCCCCCCTATTAGTGGACTTGGCAAGGGGCAAGGTGGAGATGAGGGAGGGAGGGAGGGACTGGGAGGGAATGAGGGATCGGGACATGGCGGGGATACAGAATTAATAAAATGTAACTGATAAGAAAAAAATAAAATTCAAAAAAAATGATAAAAAATAATAATAATAAAAAGAAAAAAGAATACAAGAGGACTACAGAACACCTAATAAATTAGACCAGAAAAGAAACTCCTCCCGTCACATAACAATCAAAACAGTAAGTATACAGAACAAAGAAAAATACTAAAAGCTGCAAGAGAAAAAGGCCAAGTAATGTATAATGGCAAACCCATCAGAATCATACCTGACTCCTCAACAGACACTATGAAAGCCAGAAGAGCCTGGACTGATATCATGCAGAGCTTAAGAGAACACAGATGTCAGCCTAGGCTACTGTACCCAGCAAAACTCTCAATCCTCATAAACGGAGAAAACAAGATATTCAACAACAAAAACAAATTTCAACAATGCCTACACACAAATCTAGCGTTACAGAAGATACTAGAAGAAAAAATACAACCCAAGAAAACTAGCTACTTTCAAGAAATCATAGGAAATAAATTACCTCACTACAGCAAAACAAAAGTAGCCAAACACACAAACACACTACCATGGCCAACATCAATATCAAAGGATCTAACAGCCACTAGTTATTAATCTCGCTCAACATCAATGGACTCAATTCTCCAAAAAAAAAGACACAGATTAACAGAATGGATGCGTAAACAAGACCCAACAAACTGTTGCATACAAGAAACACACTTCAATCACAAAGATAGATATTACCTGAGCGTAAAGGGCTAGAAGACGGTTTTCCAAGAAAATGGACCCAAGAAGCAAGCAGGAGTAGCCATCCTAATATCTAATAAAGTAGATTTCCAACCAAAATCAATCAAAGGAGATTGAGAAGGACACTTCATACTCATCAAAGAAAAAATCCACCGGGAAGATATCACAATCCTGAACATCTATGCCCCAAATGCAAGGGCACACACATTTGTAAAAGAAACTTTAATAAAACTTAAATCACACATAGACCCACACACAATAATAGTGGGAGACTTCAACACCCCACTCTCAACAAAGAATAGGTCAACAAAACAGAAATTAAACCAAGAAACAATAACTCTGACAGAGGTCATGAATCAAATGGACCTCACAGACATCTACAGAACCTTTCACCCAAACTCAAAAAAAATTTACCTTCTTCTCAGCACCTCATGGAACCTTCTCCAAAATAGACCATATAATTTGTCACAAAGCAAGCCTAAACAGATACAAGAAGATTGAAACAATCCCTTATCCTATCTGATCACTATGGACTAAAACTGGACCTCAATGACAAAAATAGCAAAAGGCCTACACAAACATGGAAACTGAACAACTTGCTTCTAAATGACAGTTGGGTCAGAGAAGAAATAAAGAAAGAAATAAAAGACTTCCTAGAATTCAATGAAAATAAAGGCACAACATACCCAAACTTATGGGACACAATGAAAGCAGTGCTAAGAGGAAAGTTCATAGCACTAAGTGCCTTCAAAAAGATATTTGAAACATCTCATGCGAGCAACTTAATGGCTAACTTAAGAGCCCTAGATAAAAAAAGAAGCAGACACACCAAAGAGGAATAGACTGCTGGAAATAAACAAACTCAGGGCTAAAATCAATAAATTAGATACAAATAAAACAATGCAAAGAATCAATGAAACCAAGAGCTGGATCTTTGAGAAAATCAAAAAGATAAACAAACCCTTAGTCAAAGTAACTAAAAGGCAGAGAGAAACTATCCAAATCAACAAAATCCAAAACAAAAAGGGGGACATAACCACAGACACTGAAGAAATCCAAACAATAATTAGGTCTTCCTTTCAAAGTCTATATGCCACAAAAATTGAAAATCTAAATGAAATGGAAATTTTTCTTGATTGATTTTACATGCCAAAGCTGACTCAAGACCAGATAAACCAATTAAATTGTCCTAAATCCCCTAAGGAAATAGAAGCTGTCATCAAAAGTCTAGCATGCAAATAAAAAAAAGCCCAGGGCCAGATGGTTTCAGTGCTGAATTCTACCAGACCTTCAAAGAAGAGCTAATACCAATACTCTTCAAACTATTCCACAAGACAGAAACAGAAGGAACACTACCAAACTCATTCTATGAAGCCACTGTCACCTTGGTACCTAAAACTTCACAAAGATTCAACAAAGAAAGAGAATTTCAGGGCAATCTCCCCCATGAACATTGATGCTAAAATACTCAACAAAATACTTGTAAACCGAATCCAAGAACACATCAAAGACATCATCCACTACGACCAAGTAGGCTTCATCCCAGGCATGAAGGGGTGGTTCAATATATGGAAATCCATCAATGTGATCCACGACATAAACAAATTGAAGAAGAAAAACCACATGATCATCTCCTTAGATGCTGAAAAGGCATTTGACAAAATCCAACATCCATTCATGTATAAAGTACTGGAGAGGTCAGGGATACAAGGCACATACCTGAGCATAGTAAAGGCAATACACAGCAAGCCTATAGCCAACATCAAACTCAATGGAGAAAATACTCAATGAAATACTTGCAAACCGAATCCAAGAACACATCAAAGATATCATCCATCGAGACCAACGAGGCTTCATCCCAGGGATGAAAGGGTGGTTCAACATACAGAAATCCATCAATGTAATCCACCTCATAAACAAAATGAAGGAGAAAAAACGCATGATCATCTCCTTAGATGCCGAAAAAGCATTTGACAAAGTCCAACACCCATTCATGTTTAAAGTATTGGAGAGATCATGGATACAAGGCACATAACTAAAGATAGTAAAGACAATATACAGAAAGCATATAGCCAACATCAAACTCAATGGAGAGAAACTTAAATCAATCCCACT
>NW_026589137.1:3283315-3284238 GCF_907164565.1 Psammomys obesus
TTAAACATAAATGGGTGTTGGACTTTGTCAAATGCTTTTTCAGCATCCAAGGAGATGATCATGTGGTTTTTCTCCTTCATTTTGTTTATGTGGTGGATTACATTGATGGATTTCCGTATGTTGTACCACGCTTGCATTCCTGGGATGAAGCCTACTTGGTCATGGTGGATGGTATCTTTGATGTGTTCTTGGATTCGGTTTGCAAGTATTTTATTGAGTATTTTTGCATCAATGTTCATAAGAGAGATAGGTCTGACGTTCTCTTTTTTTGTTGGATCTTTGTGTGGTTTAGGTATCAAAGTGACTATGGCTTCATAGAATGAGTTTGGTAGTGTTCCTTCTATTTCTGTTTTGTGGAATAGTTTGAGGAGAATTGGTGTTAGTACTTCTTTAAAGGTCTTGTAGAATTCTGCGCTGAAGCCATCTGGTCCAGGGCTTTTTTTGGAGGGGAGAATGTTAATGACTGCTTCAATTTTCTTGGGAGATATAGGGCTATTCAGTCTTTCTACCTGATCTTGACTTAATTTTGGTAGATGGAATAGCTTTCATCTTTCTAAATCATATATCCTAATACTCACAAGATAATAATTTATTGTGTACTTAAGACATATTTTCCTAATCATTAATGTTATTTTGCATATTTTTACATAAATACTGGCTTTTTAATCTTATTTTGAAGTGTGTTTCTTCAAGTCCTCTAGACAATTGCAAATGAATATTTTTGTATTTTTTCTATAGAGCAGTTAGAGGTCCATATATATTTTAATGTTTTCACTCCTTATCACTGTTAGGTTTATAAAAATCTTTGGTAGCTTGGGCATTTACATGTTCTATTCCTTTTTTGTGCTTAAAATTCATACTTTGGTTAAAATCTCATTTCTTTCTTTCTTTCTTTCTTTCTTTCTTTCTTTCTTTCTTTCTTT
>NW_026589137.1:3284248-3285383 GCF_907164565.1 Psammomys obesus
TTTCTTTCTTTCTTTCTTTCTTTCTTTCTTTCTTTCTTTCTTTCTTTCTTTCTTTTTTTTTTTTGTTTTTAGGACAGGATTTTCCTTCTGTAGCCCAGGGTGTCCTAAGACACACTTTGTAGCCGAGGTTGACCTTAAACTAGGAGATCCACCTACCTCAGCTTCCCAAATGTGGGAATTAAATGTATGTGTTACAATGCCCCCCAAAAAAATTTCATTTTTTTCAGTGGCCAGTTTTGATTTTCTGCAGGCCCGAAACTGGTATCTAGAGTAAAAAAAAAAAAAATGTATCAACAACATTTGCTCTTAAATAGACCTAGAACTTAGGTATAAAAAAAAAGAATCCCAGACTCTTCTTCTACTTGGGTATACTCAGTACATGCAATCATAGAGTATGGTCCTTAGGTAGGAGTAGTTTGATAGTGCCTCTGAAGGCTGTGGGGTTTGGATTTTGATTCTAAGAGAGCAGGTACAGATTCTGGGATTGTGGAACTTGTCTTGTATCCTCAGTCCACAAGGTATAGCCTGAGACGACTAGGATCTGATCCCTGAGTGAGCTGATATTCTACCCTTAGGGACTTGCTTAGAGGCTAGGGCTTTCTTGGTTTTAGGCACTGTAGATTTCGACTTTTTGACATTTGAAGGACCCTTTCACAGTGTTGTATATCAGATATCATGCATATCAGCTATTTACACTATGATTCATAACAGAAAAAAATTATAGTTAGAAAGTTCAAACAAAAATAGATTTATTTGGGGTGGGGGGTGCTCACCACAGCATGAGAAACTTATTAAAAGGTTTGTGGTATTTGGAAGGTTGAGAACCACTGGTCTAGAGTATGACAAGCTGATGTTGGTCTGATAGTTGGGTAGTCAGGAGATGAAGTCACTCATGTAAGCCTGAATTCTGAGGCCATGGGTCTGTCCTGTACTGGATTTAATTGAGACACGAATACATTTTGGATCTGAAGCAAAATTTCTTACTGGAATTCTCTTTTTCTTGTATAGGAAATTATATATATATATATATATATTATATAATAGATATATTATATATACTTTTAAATTATATATATATACTATATATGGATAGATAGATAGATAGATAGATAGATAGATAGATAGATAGATAGAT
>NW_026589137.1:3285393-3301363 GCF_907164565.1 Psammomys obesus
GATAGATAGATAGATAGATAGATAGATAGATAGATAGATAGATAGATACTTTTAAATTATAATCCCTTTTTCCTAAGTTCTCCAGGACTTTCGTTATGAAGGTGTTTTGAACTGTCATATGCCCCTTCTGCATCTATGGAAATGATTATGGGATATCTATCTTAAAGTTTATTTTATGATGTATTACACTAGTTGTAGTGCTTAATGAGTGATAATTTTTCATCTTTAAGATGGATATGATTTGATCTTAATGCATAGGTATGCTAAATATAATCCTGAATTTGGTTTGCAAGTACATTGAAAATATTTGCATTTATGTTTGCCAGGGCAATTGGTTTATAGTCTCCTCTTTTGCTTTATGATTCTCTGATTTTGGTATCAAAATAAGACTGGTTTTGTAGAATTAATTTGTTAGTGTTCCTACCTAGTCTGTGCTATTGATGAAATTGGGAAGTATTGGATCTTCCTAAACATTTCATGAAACTTATCAGTGAATCTATATTGTTTGGGGCTTTTCGTTGTTGGGAGAATTATTTTTTCCCTTTTTGATTGTTTGAAATATTATATATGTAGATAGAAAATGCCAACCCCTTCTCCTCCCATTCCATTCTATTCCTTGCCTTCCCACAAAATTTTCTTTCGATTTTACTGTGCTCCTTTAAAAAAAATCATTGAGTCTTCTTAGTGTTACCAGTATGTTATTGGTTATAGGGCCAACTACTGAAGTGTGACTAACTTCATACAGCCACTCTCTGGAAAAAAAAGCAACACCACCACTCTCTCTGACAGTAGCCATCAATTGCAATAGCTCCTCAGCTAGAGGTTGAACTCCATGAGACCCTCTCCATCCTGGTTAGGATTTTATCTGGATTGATCTTGTGCAGGTCTTCTGTATGCAGTCCATGCTTCAATAAGTTCATGTATGCAATGGCGCTGTCACATCAAGTATATTTTACTAAAAATATTCATTACCCTGGATATTAATTTCAGTGCCTCATTACAGTGATGATCCATGAGCCTTTTGTGTGTGTGTGTATATGTGCATTTGCACGTGTGTGTACATGTGTGTACCTTTATTTATGATATAAATGTCCCATTTAAAGTTGAACAAGCAAGATAAACAAGAAAAAGGACCCAGAGTAAGATGATCAATCTTCACTTAGAAAGACAAGTGAGATGGACATGGGAAGTAGGAGAAAACAAGTAACAAGACAGGATCCTACCGCAGAGGGCCTGTGAAAGACTCTACCTAGCAGTGTATCAAAGCAGATGGGGAGACTCATAACCAAACCTTCGGCAGAGTGCAGGAAAACACACGATAAAAGGGGGAGTTAATAAGACTGGGAGAGGACAGGAGCTCCACAAGGACAAAATATATCAGGGCACAGGGGTCCTCTATGAGACTGTTTCTCCAACCGATGACCATGTATGGATGTAACCTAGAACCCCTGCTCGGATATAGCCCATGATATTTCATTATCTAAGTTAGTTTCCCTAATAAGGACAACAGGAACTATTTTTGACATGAACTCAATGACTAGCTCCTTTACCTACTCCCACACTGAGGGAGGAACAATCTTGCTTGGCCACAGAAGAGGACATTTGCAGCCAGTCCTGAAGATACCTGATAAGCTAGGGTCAGATGGAATAAGAGGAGGGCCTCCTCTAGCAGGGGACTTGGAAAGGGGCAGGGAGGAGATGAGGGAGGAAGGGTGGGATTGAAAGGGAATAAGGAAGGGGGCTACAGCTGGGATACAAAGTAAATAGACTGTAATTAATATAAAAACATAAAAATTAATATAAATAAAGAGTAAAAAGAAAAATTTATAATGTTTTGCAACTTCAATTGTTTTTCTCATTAAGGAAATAAAGACCAAATTATATTATGAAATCCTGCAGTAAATGAATACTATACTACATGAAAAAATGTATAGCATTAAACTTTTATCTGTTCATATTGTTCAATAATGTAAAAAGGAATGTATGTTAATAATAATAAAACATTAAAATAAAAAAAACAACAAAATGAAAAAAAAATAGTTGAGAAAGCTGCAGTCTCCTATTCTCTGAATATTTACCAATTCAGTATTTCTGTATTAGTCACTATCTGCTGTATAAAGAAGCATCACTAATGATGGTTGAGGTGAGAAATTCACTAATCTATGGATATAGAGAATAGAAATTGGGGCATGCTACTATGTTTATTTAATAGATTAATATTAGTAGACACACATACGGACTATGATCTAGCTAGGTATGGGTTATATATTGTGAAGTGGGCTCTAAATGCAATACAAGTAGTTGATTACTCCCATAACCTATGTGACACTATTTCACCAGTGGTCTTATTTTAAAAATAGGTTAATCTTTGCTATAGTTTACAGGATGAACAGCCACATAAGATAGTTGGTTTTCTTTTCTCCCTGGCAATATACATAGAACCGACTAGCAGCATGAAAACTTGCCAATTAGAACAAAACCTCCATGATGGTACCACTATGGTTTCTTCATGTCCATTAAGTATGTGGTGTCTTTACCAGTAGCATCTTTCTTTGAAGCTCTTCATGGTAAACAAGAACTGTGGCAATAGCACATTGTAACCTACCCCCACAGACCCTTATAGGTTTCTCTTTTCTATGGGCACTTCAAATGAAACACACACATACATTTGAGAACAGAGAAAATAATGTTTGTTTTTCTGGATCTAAAGTGCCTCACTTAGAATGAGTGTTTACCTATCCATTATTTGTTTGTTAATTTTATTATCTATTAATAAGGTAGTAGAAACATTCTTAGTTATTTTCTATTGCTGCAATGTGACACTATGACCAAGGTATTGAAACTTATAGTTTCAGAGTCCATGACCATTAAAGCAGTGAGCATGTCAGCAGGCAAGCAAGAATGGTCCCTGAGCTGCAGCTGAGAGCTTACATGTGATCCAGAAGAATTACAGGGAGGGGGTAAGGAAGGAATGAAGATACAGAACAGGGAATAATATGAGCTTTTAAAATCTCAATGTGATATACTCAGTGATACACTTCCTTCAGCAAGGACATACTTCCTAACCATTCTAACATTCTGTGCTCTGCTACAACCTGCTCTGTCCATATCAGATGCAGAACAAACAAAAGAAGTCCACATGCCCATATTTTATAACAGAAATGCAAGCAATATGAAGAATCACAGCAGTATCTCCTTCCATTTATTCCTCTCCCAAAAGTCTACCAGTTCTATAGAAATGTTCTCCAGTGAGAAGTATTTGGGTAACCAAGGGCAAGATCTTTTATAAAATTATAAAATATTTATTGTAAAATAAATATTTGAGGAATTTATAGAAGCCACAAGGAGATATCTCAATGATATTAGACAGAATAAATGTGTGAGTGATGTCCATAAGGCTGATGGAAATTATGAAGATAATCTAGGACTTAAAAAAGAATTCAATAAAGAGATAGCAACACCAAAGGGAACTCAGACTTGGATTAAGATGGAAGTGAACATAAAGTGAACCAACTTGCAAGAAAGGAAACCCCTACAAGTGAAAACCCCTACAAGCAGAAGATAGAATATAAGGACTTCAAAATAAGCAAAAAACATGGAAACAAATTCTGGAGAGTGTGGTTTAAACTGCAAAGTGGTCCATTCACTCTGGAAATCAGTGTGGAACCCTCATCACACAAAGCTAAAAAAATAAATCCAGTTACCACTCCTTGGCATGGCATATGTACAAAGACTTGACATCCTACTTCTCCCTCACTTCCTTAGTCATTCTCATTGCTATTCACAGTAGCTAAGAAATGAAAACAGCCTAAATGTTCTTGGATTGACAGATAGATAGTGAAATGTGGTGTATGCATACCAGGGAATATTATTTATCTGTAAAGAAAAATAGAAATGGATGGATATGGAAAAGATCATGATGAATGAGGTAACCCAGATCAAGAAAAATAAATGTTACAAATCTTTCTTTTTGTCAGTTTATTTACTTCACATCCTAAAGATGTCCCCTTCCTCTTCTTCTCCCAATCCCACTTCTGCTTTCCCCCATCTCCTCTCTTTCCTCCCAGAAAAAGGGAGTTCCCCCCAACACCCCATATCAACCTTCCCCTGCACATCTGGTGACATCAGGACTGAGCATATCCTCACTACCTGAGGCCAGGAAAGGCAGCCCTCCGAGGACAAAGGGATTCAAAAGCAGGCAATAGAGTCCATGCTAGAGACAGACCCCTCCTTTCACTGGGAGCTCCATATGAAGACCAAGCATCCCATCAACCACATATGTGCAGGGGGCCTAGGTCTGTACCATGCATGTTCCTTCCAGTCTCTGTAAGTCCCCGTGACTGGGTTAGTTGTCTCTGTTGGTCTTCTTGTAAGGTTCCTGTCCATTCCATGTCCTTCCATCTTTCCCCCAACATTTCCACAGGACCCCCAGAGCTCTTCCCCATTCTTGACTGCAAGTCCCACCATCTGCCTTCATCTACTGCTAGCTGGAGCCTCCTATGAGACAGTCAAGTTAGGCCCCTGTCTGCAAGCATAGTAGAGTATCATTATTACTGTCAGGGGCTGGCTCTCTACTGTGGAGTGGGTCTCATGTTGGGTCAATTATTAGTTGGACTTACCCTGAGTCTTGGTTCCTTCGTTATCCTTTTACATTTTATAGGCAAGGTAAGTTTTGAATCACAGGTTTTGTCGGTGGGGGTTGTTGTTACCCTCCTCCCACTAGTTCTGCCTGGCTAGGAGGTGGTCACTTCAGTCTTCATGCCTCACCCTTCTTTACGAGTCTTACCTAGAGTCAAACCCATATTCTCCTAGTAGCCTACTCTGTCATGGGCCTCCAGGTTGACAAAAAGATGTCCCCCCTCAGTTTTACTTCTTGTTCCCAGCTCTCTCACCTCCCATCCCTGTTCTCCCCTCATCTAATCATGCTTGTTTCCCTCCACATTCCATCTCCTTCCCAAGTCTCTCTCTTCATGCACTTCTACTCTATATTATCTTTTTAATTACATTTTTTATTTTTATATTAATTTACAGTTTATTTACTTTCTATACCAGCTTTAGCCCTCTCCCTCATTCCCTCCCTATTCCACCCTCTTTTTCTCATCTGCTCCCTGCCACTCTCTGAGTCCACTGATAGGGGAGGTCCTCCTCCCCTTCCATCTGACAGTAGCTTATCAGGACTCATGAAAACTGGCTGCAATGTCTTCCTCTGTGGCCTGGAAAGGCTGCTATTCCCTCGTGGGGAGGTGGAAGCTAAAAAAGTCAGCTCTTGAGTTCATGGTAGAGATAGACCTTGTTCCACTTACTAGGAAACCCACTTGGATACTGAGCTGCCATGGGCTACGTCCAAGCAGAAGTTCTAGGTTATTTCCACGCATGCTCCTTGATTAGAGAATCAGTCTCAGAAAAGACCCCTGTGCCCAGATATGTTTGGTCCTTATGGAGGTTCTGTCCTCTCCAGATCTTACTAACTCCCCATTCTTTCATATGATTCCATGCATTCTGTCAAAGGTTTGGTTATGAATCTCAGCATCTGCGTTGATACATTCTTAGGTAGAGTCTTTCAGAGGCCCTGTATGGTAGGCTCCTGTCCTGTTTCTTGTTTTCTCCTACTTCCAATGTCCATCCCATTTGTCTTTCTAAGTGAGGATTGGTCATCTTACCCCAGGTCCTCCTTCTTGTTTAGCTTCTTTAAGAGTACAGATTTTAGTATGTTTATCCTATTTTATAGGTCTAGTGTCCACTTATAAGTGAGTATATACCATGTGTGTACAAGCACTTTGGAAATACAGCTGGTGCTTTTTCAGGCAATTAGGAATAGTGCTTCCTCAAGATCTAGCTATACCACTCCTAGCCGTATGTCCAAAACATGCTCAAGTACACAACAAGGTTATTTTTTCAACCATGTTAGTAGCAGCTTTATTCGTAATAGCCAGAACCTGGAAGCAACCCAGATGTCCCTTATGCGAAGAATGGATACCGAAATTGTGGTACACTCACACAATGGAATACTACTCAGCAATTAAAAACAAGGAATTCATGAAATTTGCAGGCAAATGGTGGGATCTAGAGAAGATCATACTCAGTGAGGTATCCCAGAAGCAGAAAGACACACGGTATATACTCTGCTGCATATTTTATTTCCCCTTCTGAGTGACATTCTGGCATCCTTCCTTGGGCCCTCCTTGATAATTGTTTCTTTGGATCTGTGGATTGTAGTATGGTTATTCTGTACTATAGGTCTAATGTCTGCTTATAAGTGAGTGCATACCATGTGAGTTTTTCTGGGTTTGGGTTACCTCACTTAGAACACTCTTTTCTAGTTCCAGCCATATGCTTGTAAATTACATGATTTCTTTGTTTTTATTTTTATTTTTTTATAATTTTATTTTTTTCTTATCAGTTACATTTTATTAACTCTCTATCCCAGCTGTATCCCGCTCCCTCATTCCCTGCCAATCCCACCCTCACTCCCTCATCTCCACCCGCCCCTTTCCAAGTCCACTGATGGGGGGGCCTCCTCCCCATTCATCTGATCCTGTTTTTTCAGGTATCTTTAGGACTGGCTGCAAGGTCCTCCTCTGTGACCTAACAGGACTGCTCCTTCCTTGGGGGGTGGGGAGTTCAAAGAGCCATCCACTGAGTTCCTGTTAGAAATAGTCCTTGTTCCCCTTACTATGGGAGACCAATTGGTTACTGAGCTACCATTGGCTACATCTGAGCAGGGGTTCTAGGTTATATTCATACCTGGTCCTTAGTGGACTGTCAGTCTCAGAAAAGACATCTGTGCCCAGATATAATTGGTCCTTGTGGAGCTCCTATCGTTTCCCCATCATACTAACTCCCCTTCTTTCGTATGACTCCCTGTACTCTGTCTAAGCTTTGGTTATGAGTCTTTGTATCTGCTTTGAAAACACAGCTAGTTAGAGTCTTTCAGATGCCTTCAGTAGACTCCTGTCATACTTTCAATGCATTTCCCATTTGTCTTTCTAAAAAAGGATTGATCATCTTACCCCATGTCCACTCTCTTGATTATCTTTTTTAGGTGTATAGATTTCATTATGTTTATCATATCTTATAGGTCTATATAAGTGAGTATATACCGTGTTTGTCTTTCACCTTCTGGGATATTCACTCAGAATGATCTTTTCTAGATCCCACCATTTGCCTGCATTTCATGATTTCCTCCTTTTTGATTGCTGAGTAGTATTCCATTGTGTAAAAATACCACAATTTCTATACCCATTCCTCCGTTGATGGACAACTGGGTTGCTTTCAAGTTCTGGCTATTACAAATAAAGCTGCTACAAACATGGTTGAACAAATGTCCTTGTTGTGTACTTGAGCAAATTTTGGGTATATACCTAGCAGTGGTATAGCTGGGTCCTTAGGAAGCACTATTCCTGAAAGACCCCTGCCTCACACTAAGTTAAACATAGCTAACGCCATTTTGTGGGACACCACTGTTTTGTAAAACTCTGAAGGCCAGATGAGAAACTGGAAAATTACTGAGAAATCCTAGCTGTGTCACCCACTTGGGATATCTGTGGTCAGGCTGCCCCAGTCAAACTAAAAACAGTTTGTGTTAATCACCCTCATGGATATCTGTGAGACTGTTTCAGTTAAGATAGAGAAAAATAAAATAACAGGTGGCGGGCCACGTCAAGGAGTCATCCTAACCCCCTTGACCACCCAGTTTCTGGAATCTTGGTGCCCCTGCCAAACTTTGACGCAAATCGTGGTCTCATGTAAATGTACCAATCAGCCCCCTGTAACCATGCTTCTCGCTTCTGTACCAGTGCTTCTGCTCTAAAACCCTATAAAACCCCAGCTTCCTATCTAGGGGGCGCGCAAAGTCCTTTCGCCCCGGGTACCCGAGTATCAAAATAAAAGCCTCTTGCTGTTTGCATCCGAATGGCCTCCTTGTTCCTTGGGAGGGGGTCTCTCAGACAGAAGATACCCTCCGGGGATTTTCATTCCTAATTGTCTGAGAAAGCGTCAGATATATTTCCAAAGTGGTTGTACCAGTTTACATTTCCACCAGCAGTGGAGGAGGGTTCCCCTTTCTCCACAACTTCTCCAGCATGTGTTGTCCCTTGAGTTTTTCATCTTGGCCATTCTGATGGGTGTGAGGTGAAATCTCAGTGTCGTTTTGATTTGCATTTCCCTGATGGCTAATGAGGTTGAGCATTTCTTTAAGTGTTTCTCTGCCATTAGATATTCCTCTACAGAGAATTCTCTGTTTAGCTCTGTTCCCCATTTTTTAATTGCATTACTTGGTTTGCTGCTTTTCAGCTTCTTTAGTTCTTTGTATATACTAGATATTAGTCCTCTGTCACATAAAGGGTTAGTGAACATTCTTTCCCAATCTGTAGGCAGTAGATTTGATTTGATGGCTGTGTCCTTTGCTTTACAGAAGCTTTTCAGTTTCATGAGGTCCCATTTATTGATTGTTGTTCTTAAAGCCTGTGCTGTTGGTGTTCTGTTCAGGAAGTTGTCTCCTGTGCCAATGAGTTCTAGGCTGTTCCCTACTTTTTTTTCTAACAGATTTAGAGATCTGGTTTTATGTTGAGTTCTTTGATCCAATTTGACTTTAGTTTTGTACAGTGTGATAAATATGGATCTATTTTCATTTTTCTGCATGTGGACATCCAGTTGGAACAGCACCATTTGTTGAAGATACTGTCTTTTTTCCATTGAATGGTTTTGGCTTCTTTGTCAAAAATAGAGTATTTATAGTTGTGTGGGTTTATTTCTGGGTCTTCTATTTGGTACCATTGATCCTTCTTTCTGTTTTTATGCCAATTCCATGCAGTTTTTATTACTATTGCTCTGTTGTACAGCTTGAGATCAGGGATAGAGATACCTCCAGATGATCTGTTGTTGTACAGGATTGTTTTGGAGATTCTGGTTTTTTTGTTTCTCCATATGAAGCTGAGAATCTTTTTTTTCAAGGTCTGTAAAGAATTGAGTTGGTATTTTGATGGGAATTGCATTGAATCTGTAGATTGCTTTTGGCAGGATGGTCATTTTCACAATGTTAATCCTACCAATCCATGAGCACGGGAGATCTTTCCATCTTCTGAGATCTTCTTCAATTTCTTTCTTCAGAGACTTGAAGTTTTTCTCAAACAGGTCTTTCATTTGCTTGGTTAGTGTCACCCCAAGGTACTTTATGTTATTAGTGGCTATTGTGAAGGGTGTTGTTTCCCTAATTTCTTTCTCGGCTCTTTTGTCTTTGGTATACAGGAGGGCTTCTGATTTTTTTGAGTTGATTTTGTATCCTGCCACTTTGCTGAAGGTGTTTATCAGCTGGAGGAGTTCTCTGGTTGAATTTTTGGGGTCGCTAATATATACTACCATATCATCTGTGAATAGTGACACTTTGACCTCTTCTTTTCTGATTTGTATCCCCTTGATCTCCTTTAGTTGTCTTTTGCTCTGGCTAGGACTTCAAGTACTATGTTGAAGAGGTGTGGAGAGAGTGGGCAGCCTTGTCTTGTCCCTGATTTCAGTGGGATTGATTTAAGTTTCTCTCCATTGAGTTTGATTTTGGCTATAGGCTTTCTGTATATTGTCTGTACTATGTTTAGATATGTGCCTTGTATTCCTGATCTCTCCAAGATTTTAAACATGAAAGGGTGTTGGACTTTGTCAAATGCTTTTTCAGCATCTAAGGAGATGATCATGTGGTTTTTCTCCTTCAGTTTGTTTATGTGGTGGATGACATTGATGGATTACCATATGTTGAACCACCGTTGCATGCCTGGGATGAAGCCTATTTGGTCATGGTGGATGATGTCTTTGATGTATTCTTGGATTCGGTTTGCAAGTATTTTATTGAGTATTTTTGCGTCAATATTCATAAGAGAGATAGGTCTGAAGTTCCCTTTTTTTTGTTGGGTCTTTGTGTTGTTTAGGTATCAGGGTGACTGTCGCTTCATAGAATGAGTTTGGTAATGTACCTTTTGTTTCTATTTTCTGTAATAGTTTGAGGAGAATTGGTGTTAGCACTTCTTTGAAGGTCTGGTAGAATTTGCGCTGAAACCATCCCAGGGCTGTTTTTGGAGGGGAGACTATTAATGACTGCTTCACATTCCTTGGGGGATATAGGGTTATTCAGTCTTTCTACCTGATCTTGACTTAATGTTGGAAGATGGAATCTATCAAGAAAATTGTCCATTTCATTTAGGTTTTAAAATTTTGTGGCAAATAGGCTTTTGTAGTATGACCTAATGATTGTATGAATTTCCTCAGTGTCTGTAGTTATGTCACCCTTTTCATTTCTGATTTTGCTGATTTGGATAGATTCTCACTGCTTTTAAGTTAGTTTGGCTAAATGTTTGTTTATCTTGTTGATTTTCTCAAAGAACCAGTTTTTTGTTTCATTGATTCTTTGAATAGTTTTATTTGTTTCTAATTGATTGATTTCAGCCCTGAGTTTGATTATTTCCAGCTGTCTGCTCCTCTTGGGTGTATCTGCTTCTTTTTTTTCTAGGGTTTTCAGTTGGGCCATTATGGTGCTTGTATGTGATGTTACAAATTTCTTCTTGAAGGCACTTAGTGTTATAAATTTTCCTCTGAGCACTGCTTTTAATGTGTCCCATATATTTGGATATATTGTGCCTTCATTTTCATTGAATTCTAGGAAGTCTTTAATTTCTTTCTTTATTTCTTCCTTAACCCAGCTGTCATTGAGTAACAAGTTGTTCAGTTTCCATGTGCATGTTGGCTTTTTGTTATTTCTGTTGTTGTTGAGGTCCAGCTTTAGTCCATGGTGATCAGATAGAATACAATGAATTATTTCAATCTTTTTGTATCTATTGAGGCTTGCTTTATGACCAACTATATGGTCTATTTTGGAGAAGGTTCCATGCAGTGCTGAAAAGATGGTATACTCTTTTGAGTTTGGATGAAAAGATCTGTAGACATCTATTAGGTCCATTTGATTTAGGAACTCTCTAAGTGTTTTTCTTTCCCTATTTGTTTTCTATCTAGTTGATCTGTCCCTTGGTGAGAGTGGAGTATTGAAGTCTCCACTATTAAGGTATTAGGATCAATTTGTGATTTAAGCTTTAATATTGTTTCATTTACGAATGTAGGTGCTCTTGTATATGGGGCATAGATATTCAAGATTGTGATGTCCTCTTGGTGGATTTTTCCTTTGATGAAAATATAGTGGCCTCCTTATCTTTTTTGATTAACTTGGGTTGAAAGTCTATTTTATTAGATATTAGGATGGCTACTCCAGCTTGTTTTCTGGAACCATTTGCTTGAAAGACATTTTTCCAGCCTGAATTAGTGTTTATCTTTGTTGCATAGGTGTGTTTCTTGGATTCAACAGAATGTTGAATCCTGTTTCTGCAACCATTCTGTTAGTCTGTGTCTTTTTATTGGGGAGTTGAGTCCATTCATGTTGATAGATACTAGTGACCAACAATTGTTACTTACTTTTGATGTGGGGTTGGTGATGTCATTGAGTATCATTGCTTGTATTCTTTTGTTTTTTGTTGTTGTTGTTGTTGTTGTTGTTGTTGTGTCGTTATCTATTTCCTCTGTCTCCTTATATATAGTTGTTTTCTTTGGTTTGGAGTTTCCCTTCTAGTAACTTCTGTAGAGCTGGGTTACTATGTAGATATTGTTTAAATTTGGTTTTGTCATGGAATATTTTGAATTCTCTGTCTATGTTGATTGAAAGTTTTGCTGGGTTTAGTTGTCTGGGTTGGAATCTGTGGTCCCTTAAGGACTATATGATTTCTGTCCAGGGCCTTCTGGCTTTCATAGTTTCTGTTGAGAAATCTGGTGTGATTCTGATAGGTCTACCTTCATATGTTACTTGGCCTTTTTCCCTTGCTGCTTTTAGAATTTTTTCTTTGTTCTGTAGGTTCAGTGTTTTGACTATGATGTGACATGAAGAATTTCTTTTCTAGTCTAGTCTACATGGTTTTCTGTAGGCCTCTTGTATGTTTATGGACATCTCCTTCTTTAAGTTGGGAAATTTTTCTTGTATAATTTTCTTGAAAATATTTTCCAGACCTTTGAACCTGATGTCTTCTTTCTCCTTCTTTAAGTTGGGAAAATTTTCTTGAAAATATTTTCTGGACCTTTGAGCGTCATGTCTTCTTTTTCTTCCACTCCTATTATTCTTAGATTTTGTCTTTTTATGGTGTGCTTGATTTCTTGGATGTTTTGTGTTTGGAACTTTTCTGATTGTATTTTTTCTTTGAGAGATGTGTCAATTTCCGCAAGTGTGTCTTCAGCTCCTGAGATTCTTTCTTCCATCTCTTGTATTCTGTTGGTGATGCTTACCTTTGTAGTTTCTAATCTTTTCTCTATGTTCTCCAGCTCCAGGTTTTTCTGTATTTGTGTTTTCTTTATTGATTCTAATTCTGTTTTTATGTCTTGCACCATTTCCTACATCTGTTTGAATGTGGAGTCCTGCTTTTCAATGACATCTTCTATTTTTTTGTCCATTTCCTCTCTATGTATCATTAATTGCGCCTCTACTTCTTTGGCTATAATTGCCTGTACTTCTATGAGAGCTTTGTTTATTTCTTCTTTATTTGCCTTCATTTGTGTATACATTTCTTTGAGAGCTTTCTTCATTTCTTCTTTGTTTGCCTTAATTTTCATGGTCATTTCTCTGAGAGCTCTATTTGTTTCTTCTTTGTTCGTCTCGATTTCTTTGGCTATTTCTCTGAGAGCTTTGTTCATTTCATCTTTATGGGCCTGTATTAGCTGGAGAAACATAGATTTGAGGTCGTTTTCTTGTATATCTAATTAATTGAAGTGTCCATTGTTTTGTGGGGTTGCTGGTGAGGTCATTATGTCCTGATTTTTGTTGGATGTGTTCTTATGTCTGCCTCTACCATCTGGTTATTTATAACCTTCAGTGTTTGTTTCTTGAGTTTGTAGTTTGGACTATGATCGTCTCTTCTGTTTTTTGGACTGTTTTTTTTTTTTTTCTTTTTTTTCAGGAATATGAGAGAAGTTCACTGGTTTGGGAGTGTGCGGTGTGGTTTCAGTTTTGCCTAAGTAAGGAATGTTATGCTGGTGTTATTCGCATGCGCTTTTATGGGGCGCAGTGTGCATGCGCGGATTCTCTGACTATTGCAGTGGCCTACAGGCCACTATTATACAGTTCTATCTGAGATCCAGGGATTGTTTGCCTGGATTACACTGGTGGACCCACAAGTCAGAGGCTTCAACGTTGGGGTCGCTATGCTAAGAATTCCTATGATGCCCACACTAGGGGTGTGGGTGGCAGGGATCTCGTCTGTTTGCTTCTGTGGAGAGGCCCTGGGTCTGGGGAAAACTCTCCCTAGAAGGCTCACTCACACTCTTGCAGGACCAGTTGGAATGCCCAGGGGTTTCCTTTGCTCTCTACTCTCTGATTTGGTCCTGCTGCAGGAAATGCGCAGGTAAGCTAACAGTCAGCTTTGTGACACTGTGGCCGCAGGACTTGGTGTCCACCTTTCCTGTGTGCTGCCTCTCTGTCCTTCCCTCTGCCAGGAGGGGTTATGTTGACTGGTCCCAGTGTAGTGCGGGAAAGAGTTAAGTTGAATGTTCTCAATCCCAGATCCAGGGCTCAGATTTCTCTGCCAGAAGCAGCCTGGCAGAAGAACCTATATTTGCTGATCCCGAGAGAGTACCATGCATGGTTGAGTGTCTTCAGATCCAGAGCTTGGGTTTCTCTGCCAGGGGTTGCTGGGTGAGCTAGAAAGGGGGTGCTGTGTCCTGTGGCAGGCTGCCTCTTTGTCCTTCCCCTCTCACCTTCCCCTCCGCTAGGGCAAGCTTATGGTGGTACTCTCAGGGGGGTGCCAGAAGGGGTTGGGACTTTTCAGTCCTGATCCTGAGACGGGGTTTCTCTGCCAGGGGTCGGGGAGGCCGTCTGTGTTAGGACTTGGTTCTAGACCTTATTGCGCTGGATCCAGGAGAGTCTCAGGACATGTTGACTAACCACAGTCTCAGATCCCGAGCTAAAGTTTGTTTGCTAGGAGCAGCCGGCAGCACTGGGGTCTGGTTGCTCTGAAGCCACTGTGAGCCTCTCTATCCCTCTGCTCTGCCGTGGCTGGGTTATGGCGGCAAGCTAGGAAATACATGATAAATTAATGACTGTTTGTATAGTAGAGAATTAGTACCAGAGAAGAGATGGAACCTGGGAAATCTAGCCTAGTGTTTATCAGACATGACTGAGCAATGCAAACACAAGAAAGAACAAATAAAATATGAGTCCTTAAGTTTTACTTCTGAAGGATTATATGGAGGCTTTGGACTGATTCATGGGTCCTGATGATCCTTGTGCACATACTGAAGAAGCTATACATTTTAAAAATGATGGCTTAGACTACAAGGTGGCAGTAACCAGTGCACACCGTTTCTGAAGGGCAGAAGATCTGAAACTCCAAAATTGGTGAGTGAATGGTCAGCTGAAGCCAGAGCATCGACTTCAAGGGTTCCCAGGCTAGAGGGGACAACCTGTGAGCTGGGACAAATTGGATCCAGGTCCTGGATGAAAATATATAGGATCTCAAAGTAGTAAACTATCAACCCCATGCATTATAGGCTGCACCATCACTTGCTCAGGGGACTTCACAGCAGCTGTGGCAGCGTCAGGGAGTGTATAACCTCAAGCAGGGGACCTAAATCTGAGAGTAGAAAATTATGGGCCCTCTGCACTTACCAATTGAACCTGCTAGTGAGTCTGTCTGCAGGAGAGTGCTTACATAGCTCCTTCTCCAGGGTCCCTCTATGCTAGACACTAGACATCAGACCCCTCCCACCCACAATACCACTCTGGGCAACATAGGAATCCCTGAGACAGCATTTTCAATATTGAAGCCTCTGTTCTGTAGGTCTTCAAGCAGAGGACAACAAAACAATTCCTGGAGCCAAGATTGAGCAACCCAGAGAGAACTGGATGCTTACAGCACAATACTGAGACAGGCCTGTGGGCCACTGAGACATTCAGGGCACCTGTACACATGCACTGCTTCCCTGAACCAAGCCAATATCTGCACCACGGTGTGGTTTAAGCTCTTCCCTTATACTCCACTCTTCCAGGCAGGCACACTCACAAACTCACACACACATTTTGGCAGCCAAAATGGAGCTTATAGCTGAACTGGAGTTAGTATTGCTGTTTGGCACTGGGTCCAAACAGTGGAATTTTGCCTCCTGGCTCTGGCAGACACGGGTCTAATATAAAGCTCAGTGTCTCAGAGACTGACCTTGGCTTTCCTACAATGGAGAGCTCTGACCCTGAGAACTAAATAATACACTCTGTGCAATAATGGAAACCAGACAGCAAATTCTGTGTAACCTTGAGTGAATTCTCAGATGCTTTGCCACGTGAAATTGCTACCATGAGAAACTGCTTATAATTAATTTTCTGCGATATAAATGTTTGTTTTACTATTATTAAATCGACACCTTGATCAGAGTCTAAACGTTTTGTCTTCTTTGTGTCCCCCTGCTCTTCTTTCCCCCCAACCCTCACTCAGGTGGTATTCAAGTGTCACTGCAGTCCAGCGACATTGTACTTGCCCACATGCACCTGCACCTTACTCACTTAGCTGCATCTGAAACACCAACACCCACTCTCAAACACATGATCACCAACAACTACAAAATAAAAGGAAATGACACTAATTGGATACTACTATCAACATCTTTTCAACTCTCCAATAAAAAGAAACAGATTAAAAGAATGGTTGTGGAAACAAGATACAACATTCTTCTGCATCCAAAAGCACAAACACACTTCTACAACAAAGACAGATACTACCTCAAAGTAAAGGACGGGAAAAAGGTCTTTCAAGCAAACAGACCCAGAAAACAAGCTGGAGTAGCCATCCCAGTATCTAATAAAATAGACTTTCAACCAAAATTAACCAAAAAAGAAAGAAAGAAAGAAAGAAAGAAAGAAAGAAAGAAAGAAAGAAAGAAAGAAAGAAAGAAAGAAAGAAAGAAA
>NW_026589137.1:3301373-3331339 GCF_907164565.1 Psammomys obesus
AAAGAAAGAAAGAAAGAAAGAAAGAAAGAAAGAAAGAAAGAAAGAAAAAATGAGGAGGGGCACATCATTCTCATCAAAGGAAAAATTCTTTATGAGGACATCAAAAACTTGAACATCTAGGCCTCAAATATAACAGCACATACATTTGTAAATGAAACATTACTGAAGCTCAAACCACACATCGATCCCAACACCTTAGAAGTGGGAGATTTCAACACTCCAACTTCACCAAGGCACAGATCATCTAGGCAGATGCAAAATAGAAAATAATGACACTTACAGAGGTCCTAAATCAAATGGAACTAATAGATGTCTACAGAGCTTTCACCCAACTCAAAAGAGTATAGCTTCTTCTCAGGTATACTTCTCCAAAATTGACCATATAGTTGGATACAAAGCAAGCCTCAACAGCTAAAAGAAGATTGAAATAATCCCTTGTATCCTATCAGACCACCATGGGCTGAAATAATCCCTTGTATCCTATCAGACCACCATGGGCTAAAACTTGACCTTAACTATAACAAAAGTGACAAAAATCCTACACATGCATGAAAACTAAACAACTCTCTATATAATGACAGCTGGGTCAGGGAAGAAATAAAGAAAAAAATTAGAGACTTCCTAAATTTCAATGAAAATGAAGGCACAACTTAGCCAACTTTATGGGATACAATAAATGCCGTGCTGAGAGGGAAGTTCATAGCAATAAGTGTCTCCAGAAAGAAGTTTGAAACATCTCATACAAGCAACTTAATGGCACACCTAAAAACCCTAGTGAAAAAAAAAAAGTAGCAGACACAACCAGAGGAGGAGACAGTTGGAAATAATCAAACTAAGAGCTCAAATCAATGAATTAGAAACAAAGAAAATAATTCAAGGAATCAAGATTGTATTGTCTTCCTCTTCCAATGTCCTTCACCTTTGCCTTTCATTCAGAGTGAGGAATGATCGTCATACCCAGGGTTCTTCTTTCTTAGCTTCTTTAGGTGTAGAAATTTTAGTATGTTTATCCCACATTATATGTCCAATATCCACTTATAAGTGACTATATATCATGTGTGTCTTTCTGCTTCTGGGATACCTCACTCAGGATGATCTTTTCTAGTTCCCACCATTGTATGCAAATTTCATGATTTACTTGTTTTTAAATGCTGAGTAGTATTCCATTGTGAAAATGTACCACAATTTCTGTATCCATTCCTTAGTTAAGGGACATTTGGGATGTTTCCAGCTTCTAGCTATTACGAAGAAAGCTGGTATGAAAATGGTTGAGCAAATATCCTCGTGTACTTGAGCATCTTTTGGATATATGCCTAGGAATGCTATAGCTGGATATTGAGGTAGCACTATTTCTAGTTCTGAGGAACTGCCAGATT
The DNA here is from genome assembly GCF_907164565.1 of Psammomys obesus. NCBI lineage: Eukaryota > Metazoa > Chordata > Mammalia > Rodentia > Muridae > Psammomys > Psammomys obesus. The sequence continues at coordinate 3,302,750 of NW_026589137.1, forward strand.
GATTTCCAAAGAGGTTTTACAAGTTTACATTCCCACCAGCAATGGAGGATGGTTCATTTTCTCCACATCCTCTCCAGAATGTATTGTCACTTGAGTTTTTGATCTTAGCCATTTTGGTGTGTGTAAGCTGAAATCTCAGGGTTGTTTTGATTTTCATATTCCTGATGACTAAGGAGGCTGAGCATTTCCTTAAGTGTTTCTCTGCCATTCAACATTCTTTTTATTGAGAATTCTGTTAAGTTCTGTACACAGTTTTTTTTTTTTTAATTGGATTACTTGCTGTGTTGGTGTTTAACTTCTGGAATTCTTTACATATTCAGGATATTAGCCCTCTGTCAGATATAAGGTTGTTGAAGATCCTTTCCCAGTCTGTAGACTCTCATTTTGTTCTGACAGTGTCCTTTGTTTTACGGAAACTTTTCAGTTTCATTAGGTCCCATTTATTGACTGTTGATCTTAGTGTGTTGTTGGTGTTCTGTCTCCTGTGCCAATGAGTTCTAAGCTCTTCCCAACTTCTTCTTCTAACAGGTTTAGTGTGTCTGGTTTTATGTTGAAATCTTTGATCCACTTGGAATTTAGTTTTGTGCAGGGTGATAAATATTGATCTATATTCATTTTTCTGCATGTAGACATCCAGTTAGATCAGCACCATATATTGAAGATGCTATCTTTTTCCATTGTATGGTTTTGGCATCTTTGTCAAAAGTCAAGTATATATAGGTGTGTGTTTTCTGTGTCTTCTATTCAATTCCATTGATCCACCAGCCTAATTCTATGCCAGTATCATCTAGTTTTATTACTATTGCTCTGTAGTACAGCTTGATATCAAGTATGGCGATAACTCCAGATAATTTGTTGTAGAGGATTTTTTTTTTTTTAGGAATTCTGAGATTTTTTTTTCCAATATGAAATTGGGAATTGTTCTTTCAAGCTCTATAAAGAACTGTTTTAGTATTTTGATGGAAATTGCCTTGAAGAGGTAGATTGCTTTTCACAGGATGGCCATTTTCACTTTATTAATTGGACTGATTCATGAGCATGGGAGATCTTTCCATCCTCTGATATCTTCTTCAATTTCTTTCTTCAGAAACTTGAGTTGTTTTTTTTTTTTGTTTGTTTTGTTTTGTTAGAGTCACATCAAGTTACTTTATGTTATTAGCGGCTATTTCAAAGGGTGTTGTTTCCCTAATTTCTTTCTCAGCCCTTTTGGCTTTTGTATACAAGAGGGCTCCTGATTTTTTTTTTTTGAGTTAATTTTGTATCCAGCCATGTTACTGAAGTTTATCAGCTCTAGGTGTTGCCTGGTCAGTTTTTGGGGTCATTCATATATATTATCTTATCACCTGCAAAGAGTGATACTTTGACTTCTTCTTTTCCAATTTGAATCCCTTTGATCTCTTTAATAGTCTTATCAAGGTGACTGTGGCTACACAGACTGAGTTTGGTAATGTTCCTTTCATTCCTATTTTGTGGAATAGTTTGAAGAGTAGCAGTATTAGCTCTTCTTTGAAGCTCTGGTAGAATTCTGTGCTGAAACCATCTGCCACTGTATTTCTTTGGTTAGAAGACTTTTGATGTTGGCTATAGGCTTGCTGTATATTGCCTTTACTATGTTTAGGTAAGTGACTCATATGCCTGATCTTTCCAAGACTTCGGAGTAGTGTTGTATTTTTTCAAATGTTTTTTCAGCATCAAAGGAGAAGATCATTTGTTTTATTTTTTCTTTCCGTTTGTTTATAAGGTGGGTTACATTGACGAATTTTTGTATTATTAACCACAAGTGCACACCTGGGATGAAACCTACTTGGTCATAGGGGCTGATATCTATGATGTGTTCTTGGATTTGGTTTGTGAGTATTTTGTTGGGTATTTTTGCTTCAATGTTCAAAAGAGAGATTGGTCTGAAATTCTCTTTCTGTGTTGGGTCTTTGTGCACTTTAGGTATCAAGTTTCTTGATCGATTCCACTTACCAATGCTGAATCAAGACCAGATAAATCAATTAAATAGTCCTATATCCCCTAAGGAAATAGGAGCGGTCATCAAAAGTCTCCCATCCAGAAAAAGCCCAGGACCAGATGGTTTCAGTGCAGATTTCTACCAGACCTTCAAAGAAGAGCTAAGTGCAATTTTCTTCAAACTATTCCACAAAATAGAAACAGAAGGAACACTACCAAACTCATTCTATGAAAAAGTGGGGAATACCCTAGAACTCATTGGTACAGGAGACAACTTCCTGAAGAGAACACCAACAGCACAGGCTCTAAGAGCAACAATCAATAAATGACACCTCATGAAACTGAAAATCTTCTGTAAAGCAAAGGACACCGTTATCAATACAAAACGACTGCCTACAGATTGGGAAAGAATCTTCACCAACCCTATATCAGACAGAGGGCTAATATCCAGTATATATATATAAAGAACTAAAGAAGTTGAAAAACAGCAAACCAAGTAATCCAATTAAAACATGGGGAGCAGAGCTAAACAGAGAATTCTCTGTAGAGGAATATCGAATGGCAGAGAAACACTTAAAGAAATAGAAGGAACACTACCAAACTCATTCTATGAAGCCATAGTCACTTTGATACCTAAACCACACAAAGATCCAACAAAAAAAGAGAACTTCAGACCTATCTCTCTTATGAACATTGATGCAAAAATACTCAATAAAATACATCAAAGGTATCATCCACCATGACCAAGTAGGCTTCATCCCAGGAATGCAAGGGGGGTTCAACATACGGAAATCCATCAATGTAATCCACCACATAAACAAAATGAAGGAGAAAAACCACATGATCATCTCCTTAGATGCTGAAAAAGCATTTGACAAAGTCCAACACCCATTTATGTTTAAAGTTTTGGAAAGATCAGGGATACAAGGCACATACCTAAAGATAGTAAAGGCAATATACAGCAAGCCTATAGCCAACATCAAACTCAATGGAGAGAAACTTAAATCAATCCCACTGAAATCAGGGACAAGACAAGGCTGCCCACTCTCTCCATATCTCTTTAACATTGTACTTGAAGTCCTAGCCAGAGCAATAAGACAACTAAAGGAGATCAAGGGGATACAAATCAGAAAGGAAGAGGTCAAAGTGTCACTATTTGCAGGTGATATGATAGTATACATGAGCGACCCCAAAGATTCAACCAGAGAACTTCTTCAGCTGATAAACACCTTCAGCAAAGTGACAGGATACAAAATCAACTCAAAAAAATCAGAAGCCCTCTTGTATACCAAAGACAAAAAGGCTGAAAAGAAATTAGGGAAACAACACCCTTCACAATAGCCACTAATAACATAAAGTACCTTGGTGTGACTCTAACCAAGCAAGTGAAAAACCTGTTTGAGAAAAACTTCAAGTCTTTGAAGAAAGAAATCAAAGAAGATCTCAGAAGATGGAAAGATCTCCTGTGCTCATGGATTGGTAGGATTAACATTGTGAAAATGGCCATCCTGCCAAAAGCAATCTACAGATTCAATGCAATTCCCATCAAAATACCAACTCAATTCTTTACAGACCTTGAAAAAAAGATTCTCAGCTTCATATGGAGAAACAAAAAACCCAGAATCTCCAAAACGATCCTGTACAACAACAGATCATCTGGAGGTATCTCCATTCCCGATCTCAAGCTGTACTACAGAGCAACAGTAATAAAAACTGCATGGTATTGGCATAGAAACAGAAAGGAGGATCAATGGAATCGCATAGAAGACCCAGAAATAAACCCACACACCTATGAATACTCAATATTTGACAAAGAAGCCAAATCCATTCAATGGAAAAAAGACAGCATCTTCAACAAATGGTGCTGGACCAACTGGATGTCTACATGCAGAAAAATGAAAATAGATCCATATTTATTACCCTGCACAAAACTAAAGTCCAAGTGGATCAAGGACCTCAACATAAAACCAGATACTCTAAATCAGTTGGAAAAAAAGTGGGAAACAGCCTAGAACTCATTGGCACAGGAGACAACTTCCTGAACAGAACACCAAGAGCACAGGCTCTAAGAGCAACAATCAATAAATGGGACCTCATGAAACTGAAAAGCTTCTGTAAAGCAAAAGACACTGTCATCAAAACAAATAGACAGCCTACAGATTGGGAAAGAATCTTCACCAACCCTTTATCTGACAGAGGGCTAATATCCAGTATATATAAAGAACTAAAGAAGCAGAAAAACAACAAACCAAGTAATCCACTTAAAAAATGGGGAACAGAGCTAAACAGAGAATTCTCGAAAGAGGAACATCGAATGGCAGAGAAACACTTAAAGAAATGCTCAACCTCATTAGCCATTAGGGAAATGCAAATTAAAATGACCCTGAGATTTCACCTTACACCCATCAGAATGGCCAAGATGAAAAACTCAAGTGATAGCACATGCTGGAGAGGTTGTGGAGAAAAGGGAACCCTCCTCCATTGCTGGTGGGAATGTAAACTGGTTCAACCATATTGGAAGTCAATCTGGCGCTTTCTCAGACAACTAGGAGTAGTGCTACCTCAAGACCCAGCTATACCACTGCTAGGTATATACCCAAAGTTTGCTCAAGTACACAACAAGGACATTTGTTCAACCATGTTCGTAGCAGCTTTATTTGTAATAGCCAGAACTTGGAAACAACCCAGATGTCCATCAACGGAGGAATGGATACAGAAATTGTGGTATTTTTACACAATGGAATACTACTCAGCAATCAAAAAGGAGGAAATCATGAAATTTGCAGGCAAGTGGTGGGATCTAGAAAAGATCATTCTGAGTGAAGTATCCCTGAAGGAGAAAGACAAACTTGGTATATACTCGCTTATATAGACCTACAAGATATGATAAACATAATGAAATCTACACACCTAAAGCAGATAATCAAGAAAGTGGACACAGGCGAAGGTGATTAATCCTCATTTAGAAAGACAAATGGGATGTGCATTGAACTTATGACAGGAGTCTACCACAAAAGGCGTCTGAAAGACTCTACCTAGCAGTGTTTCAAAGCAGACACTAAGACTCATAACCAAACCCTCGGCAGAGTGCAGGGAATCATATGAAAGAAGGGAAGTTAGTATGATATGGAAAGGATAGGAGCTCTACAAGGACCAAATATATCCGGGCACAGGGTCTTTTCTGAGACTGACACTCAACCAAGGACCATCTATGGATATAACCTAGAACTTCGGCTCGGATGTGGCCCGTGGTAGCTCAGTAACCAAATAGTTTTCCAAAGTAAGGGGAACACGGACTATTTCTAACAGGATCTCAAGGGCAGGCTGTTTAACCCCCCCCCCCAGGGGAGGAGCAGTCTGTTAGGTTACAGAGGAGGACTTTGCAGCCATCCCTGAAGGTACCTGATAAAACAGGGTCAAATGAAAGGGGAGGAGGTCCTCCCCTATCAGTAGACTTGGAAAGGGGCAGGGAGGAGACCAGGGAGGGAGTGCAGGGTTGGGGAGAGAATGAGGGAGCGGGATACAGCTGGGACACAGAGTTAACAAAATGTAACTAAAAGAAAAATAAAATTAAAAAAAAAAGAAAAAAAAATAGAAAGACAGATGGGGTGTGCATTGAACATATGACAGGAGTCTACTGAGCGCATTTGAAAGACTCTAACTAGCAGTGTCTTCAAAGCAAAGACTCATGACCAAACCTTTGGCAGAGTACAGGGAATCATAAGAAAGAAGGGGAGTTAATCTGATGAGGAAAGGATAGGAGCTCCACAAGGACCAAATATATCTGGGCACAGGGTGTTTTCTGAGACTGACATGCAACCAAGGACCATGTATGAATGTAACCTAGAACCTCTGCTCAGATGTAGCCTGTGGTAGCTCAGTAACCAATTGGTTTCCCATAGTGAGGGGAACAAGGACTATTTCTAACAGGAACTCAATGACTGGCTCTTTGGCCTCCCCACCCCCCAAGGGAGGAGCAGTCCTGTTAGGCCACAGAGGAGAGCTTTGCAGCCAGTCCTGAAGATACCTGATAAAACCGGATCAAATGAATGGGGAGGAGGTCCCCCCTATCAGTGGCCTTGGCAAGGGGCATGGTGGAGATGAGGGAGGGAGGGAGGGACTGGGAGGGAATGAGGGATCGGGACATGGCTGGGATACAGAGTTAATAAAATGTAACTGATAAGAAAAAAATAAAATTAAAAAAAAATAATAATTGGGTTCTGGATCTGCAAACATCTACCCACTTACATATTGCTATTCTAAGTAGGTCTTTGTAAGTACACCTTCTTCTGGAATGTTTTGTTCACATCCAGAATAAACATGTCCTAGAAAGTAAAAGACAAACAAACAAATAAACAAAGACAGTAAGTATAAACAAACAAATAAAAACCAAACTAGATAGAGTTTGTGGCTTGCTGCTTGGCAGTTTAACATCAGAATTAATAAGCAACCTTGTTTCAAGGGAATATGTCGAGAATGATGACGTAAGAGAACAAATTCTTTTGTCTCTGTATGTGCACATATGGATATTTTCAAATTCTGCACACATGCACTAAAATTATGTATACATATCTATCTATCTATTATACACTAATTTTTTCTATTGTTTGGATATTTTGTTTCTAGCATTAAAAAAAACTAGTATCAGCTGAGAAATTAGTGTATTTCAGTGAACATTCGTGGGTTTTATTATAACATTTTTGTATGTATAATTGATTTTATTCATTATGATTACACTCTGTTACCTCCACTTTTTATATTCATGACTCAATTCTACACCTCAAATGTTGTCACTAATATTTTCCTGCATTGATTTTACAAATGTAAAATCTGCTCATGAGCGAATGTGTATAATATTTACTTTCCTGACTGTAGGTTGTTCACCTTAACATGGATGCCAGTTCTATTTGTATTTTTCAGATGACAGGGTGATTCTATGGATGAATAATATTCCACTGTCTATTTTAATATGGGCTGCATTGAATGCACAGCTCCCCTTCCACAATACTGCCACTTCCCTATCAATTGTGCTGGTTCGTGATAATGCAATGTCATCTTATTTAGCTTCAGCTGTCAGCTTTATGGAACCTAGAGTAACCTGGAAATTCCTTAGATTATATTGGCCAGTTGGAATGTGTGGGGAACATTGGGTTAACTGACATTTATTGTGGGAGAGCCCAGCTACTGTAACAGCAAGTTCTGTCATAGGCTTGTACAGCTTTTTTATGTAAGGAAGCTAGTGGAGCATTACTTAGTAAGGAACTAGAAAGTGACCAGGAAGTAGCATTTCTCCATAGAATCTACTTCATCAATGGTGTTTGACTATTCCTTGACTCTGCTCTATAATTGACACTGACCAAGAAGTGTACAATTTCAAGCTGAATATGGTCACAACGTTTATCATAGCAATATAAAGCAACTAGGACAGAAGACTTGCCATCTTAGAGTAGTTCTTTACATATGCACTGATTGTTCTGGTTAGTTTTTCTCACCTTGACACAAGATAGAATCATCTTTGAAGAGGAACCCTCAACTGAGAATAGTTCTATCCTTTTACCAATGGCCAATGCTGTGGGCACATTTTCTTGTTTGGTAAGTGAGGTGAAAGGGAAAATACTAGAAGATGCCACTTATTCAGAGGATATGTCTCCCTACGAAGTTCACCCTCTTAGGAAACATCCTCAGAGATATACCAACAAGTGCTTCCAAGGTAATTTTAAATCTTGTGGAATGGAAACTCAAGACTACCACCACAGACTTCAGTGTCTTCTTTTCTGCTATGATTATATAGATTATATTTTCCATGTCTTCGTCTTCATGGCAGCTTACTTTTTTACTCCATGGATTCCTCTGTTGGATGCCTTAATCACTTTTAAAGGTCTGGAACATTGTGGCAATTTCTCTTTGATTTTTCACTGATACATGAATACAACAAGTCTTGAAAATTGTCAATGGACTGGGGAAGGGGCATGGATGGAGAAGAGGGAGGGAGGGTGGGATTGGGAGGGAAAGAGGGAAAGAGCTATAGGTGGAATACAAAGGGAATAAACTTAATTAATAAAAATAAAATATTATAATTAAATAAGAAAAAAAGAAATGCTCAAAGTCATAAGCCATTAAGGAAATGCAAATCAAAATGACCCTGAGATTTCACCTTACACCCATCAGAATGGCCAAGATGAAAAACTCAAGTGAAAACACATGTTGGAGAGGTTGTGGAGAAAGGGGAACCTTACTCCTCTGCTGGTTCGAATGTACACTTGTACAACCACTCTGGAAATCAATTTGGCGCTTTTTCTTCTCTTATATATGCCAGTTTTACCCTTAGTCTCCTTTATGCTCACACACAGGCACAGTACTATTAGAGTTAGTCAATAGGGAATGTTTAGATTGAATAATTTGAGAGTCCAATTGACCAGTGGGGTGACACATATATAGACAGCCTTGTGATCTTTGCTTTTTCCTCCATTCTTCTTTTCTTCTATCCTTCTCATTATATGTAATTATTAAATTAGATTCTTCTCTTAAATGCAGCTTCATTCTTCCTTGCTTATTTAATAAGAATTTTGATAATTTTGAGACATGTATGTCTTTCATTTTTGTATCTATCTTTTGTCTAAATCTTCCCTTCTGAATGAACAAACATTTATGACCAAGGGAGCCATAGTTCCATAGTCTTGTTGGCTTGATTTTGGCTTTATATTGTTAGGCAACTTGATGAAGTTTGAAAAAACACAATAAATACCCAAATTTCTCCAAAACATCTGAGCTTGTAGTATCATAGATAAAAGCTGCCATTGTCTAGGTAAAATTAAGGGGCATTTTGAGGTATTTCTTTATGTCATCTATGTTAAGGTATACCTTAATCTAAGTACTCAGATAACTACAACAAAGGCATGAAACTTTTGGAATAATTTTAAAATTACTCCATATCTTCTCACTTTGCATGTAAACACAGCCTTTGCAAATATCAGTGCCAGATGCTAGAATGCTTTACATATTTGGCATTTTCCCCCTTGGCATTGAATTTGAGCTTCTTAATGTAAAATTTGTTTCCATTTGAGAACAGCAATTTTCACTTTCAAAAAAAAAAAAAAGAAAAGGAATGTATTATTTCATTACAGTTATGGAAACTGTTCAAAATTACTTAGATTATAAAAATCAAATAGGTTAAAATCAAATGAAGTTGACACTATAGGTAACCCCCACAGAAATGTTAGATGCATAAATAAGTATGGACACATCTGTCATATAAATAGTCAATGGGAATCTCTCAATGTACACCAAACCTGTCATCTATGGTATGCACCCTTTTTTGTGAAGATCACTGTAGGATGTTCTGGGAAGTCAATATGGGATTGTGTCACATACTTCCTCTGTCCATTAAAGGTCATCTCCTACAAGACTTCCGAGATTCAACTTTAGGCAGTATAAGTCTCTTGACTCCATTGGATATTTATTAGATGTTCTTCATATCCAAAGGAAAAAAAAAAAGAAAAATGAATCCATGATTGAAAACTTGGAATTCATTACTAATGGTCTAGAAAAGGGTTCAGTAGTGAACAACACTGGCTGATACTTTATAGCAGTGGTTCTCAACCTTTCTAATCCTGTGACACTTAATACAGTCCAAACTGTGCTCCCCAGCCATGAATTTATTTTCATGTCTATTTCATAACTGTAATTTTGATACTTTTATAAAGCATAATGTAAATATCTGATATATAGGATATGTGATATGCAAACCCTGTGAAAGAATCATTTAAATCCCACGTCAGTTGAGACCCACAGGTTGAGAATCGCTGTTCTAAATGCTCCAGGTTCAGTCTCCAACACTATCACATGGTTCACAACTGCGTATAACTCCAATTTTACATGATCTGACACCCATTAACCTCCATGGGTACTTGTAGGACATGTGGTATACCTGACCTCACAAAGACGCATGATATTTAGAAAAAGAATAGATAAAACTTTGGGAAAAATTACTTACCACAGAGATATGCAGTTCGAGCTAAGTTCTCTTTAAATGAGACAAGACATCCAATGAATCCTAAATATGCCTTGTCCATCTTTTATGGTCTTTGAATTGTCATACCAACGTTTATATGTGTTGATTAATAAAATACTAACTTGATAGATAGTGTTATATTCAATTATGAGTGATAGGCAAATGTAAACATTATGTTAGTTTTTCTGTAAGGGTCATGATGGACTACTGTCAAGTTCAAAATCTATTTAATGTATGAACTTTTACCTTAATTTAAAATCAGGATTTGTACTAGAATTAAAAATCTAGCACACTGATTTATAGTTTCTCAAGATATTAACTACCTACAATGACAAACCAAGTATTGGACATGTATATGAGATATTATTCATTAGAAATGAGAATTTGGTGAGAAGTATTCCATTATGTAAATGTATCACATTTTCTGTATCAATTCTTCCATTGAGGGACATCTAAGTTGTTTTTAGATTCTGGCTATTATGAATAGAGCTGCTAAGAACATGTTTGAGCAAATGTCCTTATTGAATGGTGGGGCATCTTTTGGGTATATGCCTTGGAGTGGTATAGCTGGATCTTGAGGTAGTATTATTTCTAATTTTCTGAGGAAGCTCCAAATTGATTTCCAAAGTGGTTGTACAAGTTTATATTCCTACCAGCAATGGAGGAGGGTTCCCTTTTCTCCACATCCTCTCCCTCATGTATTGTCACTTGAGTTTTTGGTCTTAGCCATTCTGATGGGTGTCATTTTGATTTGCATTTCCATGGTGACTAAGGATGTGAACATCCTCTGCCATTAGACATTCCTCTGTTGAGAATTCTCTGTTTAGTTCTGTACCCTAGGTTTTAATTGGATTACTTGTTTTTTGTTAGTGTTTAACTTCTTCAATTCTTTATAAATTCTGGATATTAGCCCTGTGTCAGATATAAGGTTGGTGACTATCTTTTCCCAGTCTGTAGGCCATAGTTCAGAAAGTGTGGTACATTTACACAATGGAATACTACTCAGCTGTTAAAAACAAAGAAATTATGAAATATGCAGGCAAATGGTGGAACTAGAAAAGATCTAGACTGAGCTAACCCAGAAGCAGAAAGACACAAATGAAAAATATACTCACTTATAAGTGAATGTTAACCATAAAATATAGGATAAACACACTAAAATCTATAGCCCTAAAGAAGCTAAACAACAAGGAGGACCTTAGGAAGATGCTTAATCCATATTTAGAAGGGCAAACAGTGAAGGCATCAGAAGTAAGAATAAAACAAGGAACAGGACAGTAGCATTCCACAGGGGGACTCTGAAAGACTCTGCCCACCAGGATATCCAAGGAGATACTGAGACGCACAGCCAACTTTTAGGCACAGTGCTGGAATCCTTATGGAAGAAGAGGGAGATAGAAAAAGCTGGGGGGGACAGGAATTCCATAAGGAGAACAACAGAGCCAAAATACCTAGGCCCAAGGAGGGCCTGCAGAGACTGATACTCCAACTAAGGACCATGCATAGAGAGGACTTGGACCCCCTTTTCGAAGGAAACCAGTTGGCTGCTCAGTTTTCAAGTGGGTTCCCTAGCATGGGGTACAGGGGCTGTCTCTGATATGAACTCAGTGGCAAGCTCCCTTGATTCCTCCCCTGGGGGGTTCAACCTTACCAGGCCACAGAGGAAGATGATGCAATCAACCCTTGAGGAGACCTGATAAGCTAGGTTCAGATAGAAGAGCAGGAGATCCTCCCCTACCATCGGACTAGGGAAAGTGCATAGAGGGAGAAGAGGGAGTGTGGATAGGACTTGGAGGAGACAAGGGAGGGGGCTGCTGTGGGGATACAAAGTGAATATATTGTAATAAATAAATATATAAGTAAATTTTTTAAAGTTAAAAAGAATGAAAATTTGAATAGCTTTGTTTTTCTTCTAGTAACACCAAATTTTAAAGAGTGAAATTGAAATCATTAAGCAAAACAGTATCAGTGGAGCGAATGAGTTGTAATGAGCTAGTTCACTAACATTAAGGGAGGAAAACATAAGCACAAAGTTACACAACAGTAGAAAAGTATAAATATGTTAATGGAAGAGACCACTCTATTTATTTATTTACCAACTATTCTGTGCAAAGCTTCTTGTAATTTTATAAACACCATAATGAATAAGACCAATGGTAAAACCTCTTTCTTTGGGGTGAGACTTCCTGGGAATGAACATTTAAGCCAAACTTCAGAAAACATGACAAAGTTTCTTTCAAGACATATGTCTCATTGTTGAAGTTTAACCAACAGAAGAAAAGTAAATGTGCCTGGGCAAGAACTCATTCCAAGTTAAAGCACTGAAACTGAAAATGGACTTCTTCACACTTTTGATCGAAAGTGTCCCACCAACTAGAAGAATGTATGAAAAAGGCATTTATCAGAGCTGCAATAATAACAACTTTTGCCAACCTCTTTTGTTCTGTGTAAGTTTTAAGCACCAGGTGGTATTCTAGTAACATCACCACCTAAACTCACTGCATCCTTACAACAATTGATAATGTAAGTCCTAAATCCATCTTACAGAATGAGAGACTTAATCACATTCCCAGAAAAATATAGTCCCTTTGAACATATTCTGTGTTAATGCCACAATAAGAAAAGAAGTAAATAAGGCACTTGATCTTGCTGTAATTTGACAAAGAATTACACCAAACTTGAATTCCTTACCTCTCCCTGTTTGTGTCTTCCATCATTGCCTGTCTATCTTTTCCTTGTGCTTCTGTTAGTCTGACTGTCTGCCCTGTTTATGTCCCTAACAAAGAAATGGATTTCTTTTTCTTTTTTTTTTTTTTTTTTTTTGTGGGGAGTATAGGAATGAGTTGAGTTCAGTGTCCTCAGTCCCAGATCCTGGGCCCGGATATCTCTGCCAGAAGCTGTCCAGCTCTAGCTCATATGTCGGCAGGTGCCAGGGGGGTAGCAGGTAGGGTTGAGTGTCCTCAGTCTCAGATCCAGAACTGGGGTTTCTCTGCCAGGGGCCACCGGGTGTCCTGGAGGCCAGGTGCTGTGGCCTGTGGCAGAATCCACAGGGCTCCTCTCTGTCCTTTCCCTCCGCTAGGGCAAGCTTATGGTGGTGTTCTCAGGGGAGTGCCAGGAAGGGTTGGGTATTCCCAGTCTCCGATCCTGAGCCGGGGTTGCTCTGCCAGGGGCCATGGGTGCTAAAGCTTGGTGCTAGACCTTATTGTGGCTGGACAAGGGAGAGTGTCAGGAAGTGTTGAGTGACCTCAGTCCCAGATCCTGAGCTGAGGTTTGTTTGCTAGGACAGCTGCCAGCGCTCTGGCTAGGGTGCTGTGAGCTGTGTCAGAGCCTGCAGTGTGCCTCCCTATCTTTCTGCTCTGCCAAGACAGGCTTATGGTGGTGTTCCTAGGGAAGTGCCTGAAACGGTTGGGTATTCTCAGCCCCAGATTCTGGGCCAGGATTTCTTTGCTAGAAGCTGCCTCTGTGTCTTGGACTGGGTCACAGACAGTGTGGTCTGTGTTGGATTCTGCTGGCAGCCTCCTGCCTCCTCCAAAGAGGGAATAGGTAAGTGCCTAGGGATCGCCTCCTGGAGGCATCTGCGATTGACCAGATTCTAGATGGACTCAGTTCATGGTTAGTCTCTTTCTTCCTGGAAGCTTAGATAACTCTGTTCTGGGTTCAATAGCCACTTCACTCACCGATTTTGGAGTTGCAGGTCCTTTGCCCCTCAGATAAGCTGCACACTAGCTTCCACCATCTTGGATCCCCCTGTTATATTGTTTCAAAGGCAGGTTAAAAAACACGTTGAGCACATAGTAGACTAGCAGTGTTAAGACTCAGTGGACCTCAAGGTGTTTTTTAACTTTGCTGTGAGGTCCAAAATGTTTCAGTCTCTTAAAAGGTAAGAGGTATTTTAATAATAATGTATTGCCACGCATAGCTAATAGACTGTGGATTTGGGGATCAAACCCATAAATTGGGGTTCTACAGTCCAACTTACAACCACTAAGTTCAGTTTTCAAACCCATACAGTACAAATAGCTTACAAAGGCAGTCTACCATACCATGTTATAATGAATTCACCTTATTCCTTTTTGGCAAAGTTGAAATACAAACATCTTAAGAGTAAGTGAAATATCTGTTACCCTCCTTCCCTCAACGTTCAGAGTTCTACTTGGAAAAGCGAGTAGGAAGATTTTAAGAGCCAGAAGTGGTCAAATGATATTTTCCCGACACAACTTGGCAGATGCACCAATGAACTCAGAGAGACTGTAATGGCATACACAAAATCAGTGAAATCCCAAGCTAGAAAAAAAATCCCAGAATGGAGGAAGATAGTTGTGCACAAAATCACAACTCTAACTGAGGAACCATTGGCATTTGATTGCTATTTGGAGAGAGAAAATCACATTTCTTCAGTGAAGCAACGCCTGGTATATCAACCACACTCTAGGGCTGACATGTTTAACTAAAGTTGGCCAACACAAACTGGGATAGATGTGGAGAGGTATATAAAATTGGGTGAGTATGGAGATGAAGGAAGATCTAGAAGGAGTTAGGAGATGGATGAATATGATCAAAATGTATAAAATTCTTAAAGAATGAAAAAAATATTCAAGTATCGAATCATAGATAAATAGCAGAATGCATCAGTTCCTTTAAAATCCATATTATTGATTTCTTGCTTTTATGAAAAATTAAGGTGATTTCCTCTCTCATAGCTGTCTGTGAATATGTAAATGTGTCCTCATATAATATTTGCTTATTAAACCCTTAGTGATCAAGTCAGTTAAAACTTACTTCATGGTCCTCATAACAAATCAATATAATTGTTAGATTTTAGTTGTTAATGAAACAACTAAAGTAAAACTGACTGTGCTTATAACAATAACATGGTGATAGTGCTTATGAAACACTGACTTTTAGAAATACTCTTTTTAAATTGCTACTCTTAGAAGTATTTAAATATTCATTGGAAAAGGACAATTGCAGAATATTGACTCCTCATTTGAGACATTTGTTTGGAGTTTACATAATAATCTTTGATATTTTAGATCTTTGGCCTAATAGGTTGATTTTGATTAAGATAATAATTAGATTTCTCTTTTCAGACAATTGCACATTTTTTTTTCCAAAAAGAGTGTTGCCTCTGTTAGTTCCATACCTAGTATCTAATAAAAATTTCATCATTACAAAAGTAAACTGCTTTGTAGTTTTTCTAAACTGCTTTTCTTCAGATCTTTCTAGGGAACTGTCTCAGTTTTATAACATTAATGAAAACCAATTTCATGACCAGTTTATCATTATATATGTATGATATGAAGAACTCCTAACACAATGATTCAGAGTGAGCCTTTAATGTAGTTATACTTATAGTGTCAATTTTTAATTTGTCCAGAAATGAATAATAGTTAGAGCATGTCTGTCATCCAGGTCATGATTTTTGCATTCACTGGGGAATATAATAGGTTTGTTTTTGAAAATTATTTTTATGTTAATATACACAGTAATGGATTCCATCATCATATTTTCATATATACTGTGTTATACTCACAGTGTTTAAAAAGTTTTAAAATTATCTCATGTGTGTGCATGATGTCTGTGAGTGGTCATGGAAGGAAAAAGACAACTTTGAGAAGGAGCTTACCTCTTTCCATCTTTATGTGTGTTCTTTGGGTCAAACTCAGGTCAAGGGTTTCAGGCTTGTTTCTTTAAGCAGCAAGCCTCCTTACACACTGTGCTATCTCAGCACCCTCTGTGAGACATCCTTTTTAGTTATTTCAAAAACTATTTACTTTTTAAATGCATTGTTTTTTTTGTTTTTGTTTTTGTTTTTGTTTTTGCCTGCATGTATATCTATGTGAGGGTGTCACATCCCCTGGAACTGGAGTTAGAGAGTTGTGAGCCACCATGTGGGTGGGGGTAATTGAACCTGGGTCTCCTGGGAGAGCAGTACTTTTAACTGTTGAGCCATCTCTCCAGCTCCCAAGATAGCCTTAAAAATTTTAGAAAGGGGTGAAAATAGAAGGACATGGAGGGGACAGGATCCCCACAAGGAGACCAACAAAACTAAAAGATCTGAGTCCAGGGAGTCCTGTAGAGTCTAATGCACTTAGAGGACCTAGAGCCCCTGCTCAGATGTGACCTATTGACAGCTCAATTTCCATGTGAATCTCTGGGTGAGGGGATCAGGGTCTGCCTCTATCATGAACTCAGTTTACTGCTATCTGTTCACTCATCTCTGGTGATGCAGCCTTGCCAGGCCAAGGAGGAAGAGGATCCAGACAATCCTTAAATGTTCTTAACATGGCAAATGGTAGTAGTAGAGAACTCCCCCTTTCACTGGGCTAGGGGAAGGGGATGAGGAGAAGAGGGAGGGTGCCACTGGGAGGAGTTGAGGGAAGGGGTTTCAATTGGTATATATAATGAATAAATTGAGAAGAAAAATTTAAATTTAAAATTAAAAAAGAAATCAGAATATAAACATTAAAAATTAGACAGTGTCTTATGTAGCCAAGGCTAGCCACAAAGTTGTCAAATGGACAAGAATAACCTTGAACTCTTGATTCTTCTTCCTTTGCCTCTTAAATAGTGGTAGTAAATGTTTGCATTACCATGCCTGGCTTAACTGGTGCTTAAGATTGAACCCAGGGCTTTGTGTCTGTTATACCAGGACTCTGGAACTGAGTTACATCTCTAGTTCTACCATTCTCTTTGAAAACATGACCCTTACTGTCTTTATCTGCTTTACCTGAATTATATGGTAAAAGTTTAGGTTTTCTGGTCTTACTCCAGAACTGATGAATGATATTCCTTAGGATAGTCCATATGTCTAATAATTTCCCAAATAATTCTTAAAGTAACTCAAATTTGAGAACCTTTTTCTTATAAACAGAGACTTATGCATATCACATGCAGTAAAAATATAGATTTTTACTCTGAAATGATCCTTTCAAGTTATCTGGGTTAATTCCCTTTGAAATTATATTTTCACATTGTTGGTAATTTCACAGAAAATAAATAAAGTTCTTAGTTAGCTACCTAAATTAACCATCAGGTTAAATTTATTTATCAGAAATGAATAATCTCTTTTTAATAAATAAATCCTCTATATATTTGGGAAATACGTATGCCAAACTTATTTGTTGTTTATAAAGTTTGTAACTGGTACTCCTTTATCTGTCAATAAATGATGAGTAATGTTCAGAGAGATGGACTGACATTCTACCATACTAAGCTATCCTTAGGCTTCCTTTAGCTTTTACTTTGCCCATCAATGTTTTCTGCCCTAACAAAATAGGAAGGCTTTCTTTTTATTATAAGATACACTTATATCTGTATAAGTATGTAATAGATATGGTTATATAACTGCAGCATCAACTTAATTTTGAATGCTTAGAGACATTTGTTTTGCAACAGAAAAATTACTATATATCAAAACAACTTTTCATAACAAACAGTAAAATTACCTATTGACACAGTAAGATGACTTTATACAGTTTCCCTTTCTACTAAGTCTTTCAATAGTATTCCTTCTAAGCATTCCATCTCTAAAACATCCAGTATGTAAAAATAGACTATGAGTAGAAATTAAAGCTCCATTACAATGAGCTTCCAAATGTTCAGGCAAGATTATGTGAAGACAGGCATTCAAGAAGTTCCAAGGTAGAAATAAAATGTTTTTTTTTTTTTCATAAACAAACAAACAAAAAAACTAGAAGCAGGCCAAAGGGTAATAGATGGTATGGCCATGTTTTTATATTAAGTATAGAAAGTGCTAGACAACTTGTCAAATAATGTTTTTTCTAACATTTGATTTTTCAATTAATTATTTCATTTCAATTATGGGTTTAGTGCTTTGAGGTAATTCATTAAAAACTAGTCTGATATATTTGATATTTAGTATAATTTATTCTCAGAGAAAATTATCTAATTTAATAAACTTATTAAAATTACAGGGGCCTCCAAAGAATTCACCTAATTTTGGAAGGAGTAAGTTTTGCTTATAGATAAGGATGTTCATTGAATTCACTTTAGAACAGTACCATGTAATCTGATTCATGTAGAACTCAACTACATTGATTTATTTGGCCTATAGAAAACCCTCTAAGGGAGAATTGGGAGATGACTTGGTCAATGAAATGATTTCTGTACAAATAATAAAGACTTGCGTTCAAGCTCCAGGATGCTATTTTAGGGTGAAAATCTGTGCGTGATGCTGCTCAATTGTCTGGGAAGACAGAAAATAATATCTCTGGGGCTCACTGTCAATTTAACCTAGTCTAGCTAGTAAACATCAGGCTACCTGAGAGATCCCCACCCCTAACCAAGGAAATATTTGTAATTGATACCTCCTGGGAAGGGGATTAACCATGTTCTCCAACAAAGTGTCATTTAGTATATCAGCCACACTGCAGGGTAAGACCATTACCTACAAGTAGTTGGTAATCACAGAATGGATTATGTGTATGTGTTTGTGTGTGTTTCCCCTCCCCTTTTAAAAAAAATTTTATCTTATTAGGATTTTGATTTTTATTTTTAATCATTGTTTTTATTGTTAAACGTAGAATGATGGGGAAAGAGAGCATGAAGTTGATTAGGTTGGGGATAGGGACGCTCTGAGAAAAGTTGGGGGAATTGAAAGAATATAATCAAATATATTGTTTAAAATATTTAAATAAAATATATCAAATATGTTTGTTCTTTTCGTAAAAATAAGATTTTAAAAGTATAACAAAGAACATTTTCTCTGGAACTTGTACTTCCTAGCATTTTTTAAAACTTGTCTTACGGTTTCCTTGTTAGATGATTGTCATCTAATTGGTATCACTGTATTTTATGAATAAGAGTTCAGGCTAGACCTTGAAGACTAGTGATAAAGTTAATCTCCTAGTAATTATTGCTAGGAGAAGGCTGAGCAGTGTGACTGGTAGTATTTTTGACTTGATTGTGAATGTAACACCCTTCACATCTTTGAGACTGGGTCCTATACTTGCCTTAACTAAACAATCAGGCAGGAGCTTAATGACTTCTAGTGGAGATCCTGACAACAGACATCATAAGCTAAATATGGCAATAAAGCACGGGACTACAGAATAATACTTTTCTACATAAACTGAGGACCCTTGGAAGCATCTATTTTCTTTTTTTAATTAAATTTTTATTTTTTAATATTAGTTACAGTTTGTTAACTTTGTATTCCAGCTGTAGCCTGCTCCCTCATTCCCTCCCAATCCTACCCTCCCTCTCTCATCTCCTCCCTACCACTTTCCAAGCCCACTGATGGGGGAGGTCTTCCTCCCATTCCATCTGACCCTAGCTTATCAGATCTCTTCAGGACTGGCTGCCATGTCCCCTCTGTGGCCTAGCAAGGCTGCTGCTCCCTCGGGGTGGGGGGAAGGTCAAAGAGCCCGCCATTGAGTTCATGTCAGAAATAGTCCCTGTTCCCCTTACTAGGGTACCCACTTGGATACTGAGATACCATTGGCTACTTCTGAGCAGGGCTTCTAGTTTATATCCATACATTGTGCTTGGTTGGAGATACAGTCTCATAAAAGACCCCTGTGCCCAGATATATTTGGTCCTTGTGGAGCTCCTGTCCTCTCCAGGTCATACTAACCCCCTTCAGCTTTTAGCTGGGCCATTAAGTTACTTGTATGAGATGTTACAAATTTCTTCTTTAAGGTACTTAGTGCTATGAATTTTCCTCTGAGCACTGCTTTCATTGTGTCCCATAAATTTGGGTATGTCATACCTTCATTATCATTGAATTCTAGGAAGTCTTTAATTTCTTTCTTTATTTCTTCCTTAACCCAGCTATCATCCAGTAACAAGTTGTTCAGCTTTAGTCCATGCTGTTCAGACAGAATACAGGGGATTATTTCAATCTTCTTGTATCTGTTGAGGCTTGCTTTGTGACCAACTGTGTGGTCTGTTTTGGAGAAGGTTCCATGAGGTGCTGAAAAGAAGAAAAGAAAAGAAAAAGGTTCCATGAGTTTGGGTGAAAAGTTCTGTAGACATCTATTAGATCCATTTGAATTAGGGCCTCTGTAAGTGCCTTTGTTTCCCTATTTGACTTCTGTCTAGATGATCTGTTCCTTGGTGAGAGTGGGGTGTTGAAGTTTCTCACTATTAAGGTGTTGCAATTGATGTGTGATTTCAGATTTAATAATGTTTAATCTATGAATGTAGGTGCTCTTTTATTTGGGGCATAGATGTTCAGAATTGTGATATCCTCTTGGTGTATTTTTCCTTTGATGAGAATGTAGTGCCCCGTCCTTGTCTTTTTTGATTAATTTTGGTTGAAAGTCTATTTTATTAGATATTAGGATACCTACTCCAGCTTGTTTTCTGGGTCCATTTGTTTGAAAAACATTTTTCCAGCCCTTTACTCTGACATAGTGTTTATCTTTGTTGCAGAGGTGTGTTTCTTGGATGCAGCAGAATGTTGCATCCTGCTTCTGCACCCATTCTGTTAATCTGTGTCTTTTTATTGTAGAGTTGAGTTCATTGATGTCGATAGATAATAGTGACTAATGAATGTTAGTTCCTTTTATTGTGGATTTGGTGGTCTTAATGTGATTCACTGCTTGTTTTCTTTTAATTTTTGTTGGGAAATTATCTGCATCTTTTCTTGGGTGTATTTGTTTCCGTTGGATTGGAGTTTTCCTTCTAGTATCTTCTGTAGGGCTGGTTTGCTGAGTAGATATTGCTTAAATTTAGCTTTGTCATGGAATATTTTCTTTTCTCCATCTATGTTGATTGAAAACTTTGCAGGGTATAGTAGTCTGGGTTGGCATCTGTAGTCTCTTAAAGTCTGCATGACATCTGCCAAGTACCTTCTGGCTTTCATTGTTTCTGTTGAGAAATCTGGTGTGATTCTGATAGGTCTACCATTGTATGTTACTTGGCCTTTTTCCCATATTGCTTTTAATACCTTTTCTTTGTTCTGTAGATTTAGTGTTTTGACTATAATGTGGCATGAGGAGTTTCTTTTCTGGCCTAGTCTGTTTGGTGTTCTGTAGGCCTCTTGTATGTTTATGGGCATCTCTTTCTTTAAGTTGGGAAAAGTTTCTTCTATGGTTTTCCTGAAAACATTTTCTGGACCTTGGAGTCTGGAATCTTCTTTTTCATCAATTCCTATTAATCTTAGATTTTGCCTTTTCATTGCCTCCTTTGTTTCTTGGATGTTTTGTGTTTGGGACTTTTCTGATTTTACTTTTTCTTTGAGAGAAGTTTCAATTTCTGCAAGTGTATCTTCGGCACCAGAGATTCTCTCTTCCATCTCTTGTATTGTATTGGTGATGTTTACCTTTGTGATTCTTGATCTTTTCTTTAAGTTCTCCAGGTCTAGGGTTTTCTCAGTTTGACGTTCTAATTCTGATTTTATGCCTTTCACCATTTCTTTCATCTGTTTGAATGTGGCTTCCTGTCTCTGTATGATGGCCTCTATTATTTTGTTCTTTTACTCTCTATATGCCACTAATTGTGCCTCTACTTGTGCCTCTGGCTATATTTGCCTGTGTTTCTTTGAGAGCTTTGTTCATTTCCTCTTTCTTTTCGTCCAACTATTTGGCCAAATCTTTGAGAGTATTGTTCATTTCCTTTCTAAATGTCTGTATTTGTATGGCTATTTCTCTGAGAAATGTGTTTGTTTCCACTTTATGTGTCTCTAATAACTCGATAGTCATAGCTTTAAAGTCATTTTCCTGTGTTACAATGAATTGGAGTATCCATTGATTTGGGGGGTTGCTGGTGAAGCCATAATGTCCTGATTTTTGTTGGATTTTTGCCAACCTCTCACCATTTGCTTATCCTTAACCTTCACTGTTTGTTTCTGGATTCTGCAGTTCAGACTGCTACTGTCTTTCTCTGGTGTCTGGGGAATTCTTTAGGAAAATGAGAGAGGTCCAGTGGTTTCAGTTTTTGCATTGGTGTTTCAGCTATACCTGTGGTAGGAAAATCCAAGGTCGTAGAAGGACAAATATGGGCAAGTGTGTGTGTGTGTGTGTGTGTGTGTGTGTGTGTGTGTGTGTATGTGTGTGCATGTGCGTGGAAGTGTGCTTTGAGGGACAGGGTTCTGGAGAATGTACAAGCTTTGAGTGTGTGGAAAGGGTGCTGCCTTACAGGCATTGAAGGAGCTGTATGTGCTGAGGTGGAGTAGCAGGTACTGATGATAATTGAGGGTTCAATACCCTTTTGAAAATTCCCTGAATACCTCAGTAGCCTACAGGCTACTGGTATTCTACTCTGTCTGAGCTCCATGTGTTATTTGCCGGAACTCCACTGGTGGACCCTCAGAGAAGGGTCTTCAGTGTCCCAAGAGTCACTCTGTTTCCCACAGTGGGTGTGTGGGTGGGAGGGATCTGCTGTCTGGCTTCTAGCTTAGAAGGACCCTGGATCTGGTGCTCTGCAGGCACTTGAGGGCACACTTACTCTCTAGCAGGTCACATCAGCAAGGACTGGGGTACTCCTTCTCTCTACTCTCAGGTTTGTTCCTGCTGAGTCATATGCAGGAGGACTGATGAGCTCTGACAGCTAGGTGGTGCTGAAACCACCAAACTAGGTAGACCAGCTCTAGCCGCAAACTGGTATGCCAGTTCAGATGCCTTCTGGGAAGTCCTGAAGAGCCACAACAGTGGTCCACAGACCACGGTGGTCCAGCAACTGGTGTACCTGGTTTGGCGGTTCTGCTGGACTTTGGTTGCTGTACAGCCTGCTATTTGCCACTGAGGGGTTGGGCAGGCCTTACAGTCATTGGCTGGACGGTACTGCGGAGTCAGTATGGCCGCTCACAGATGTGGGACCTGGGAGGATGGTACCGTAGATCTGAGACTTGGAAGTATGGTACAGCCGGCAGCCATGGCTGAGGAGCTAAGAGCCTCTGTTGTCTCAGTCCCTAGACAAAGGGTTCTGTGCTGAGAATCTCTGTGAGCTGGCTCTGCCAAGGAGGAGGGAGGCCCCAAAAAGGGAAGTGTAAGGGGATCAAAATATCTTTTCTGTTAGTCTCCAGAGAAGTGCACTTGTGACCTGAGTCTAAAGGTCTTAACTCATGTGATGTTCCCTCTTGTTCAGAAAGCCTCACTGTTGATTTTCTGGCTTTAGCTGTCCGTCCACTCACCAATTCTGGAGTTTCAGATGCTCTGCCTCTCAGATACTGTGCACACTGGTCGCCACCATCTTTTCTTACGCACCAATTTTCTATAATACTACAGGTGCAACTCTAGAAGTTTAACATCCTTTCATGTTCCCTTTAGTTTTCTTTGTCTAATGCAGGCTTCCATTTAAGCATGAGAATACAGTTGGAATTATATCTAAGTAGATGAAGTGTTTGCCTTTCATGCATGTGATGCTGATTTAATTTCCAATATCCTAAAATAATTGCACACTACTACACACCATGAATAAGAAAATATAGTTACCCTCTTTTATTTGCTAAGATAGTTTCACTATATAACACAGAATGGCCTGAAACTCACCAGGTAGCTGCAGTTGACTTGATTTTTATACATTTTATTTTACTTTATTTTGAGACAGTTTCTAATATTGTCCAGGTTGGTTTCAAATTTGTTGAGGGTAATCGTGAAACTTGGATCCTCCTGCTTTACCCTCCTCATGGTTGGATTACAAGTGTGACCTACAATGCCTGACAAAATTATGTTTTCTTAATGACCTTCAATCTAGGCTATCTGGAAAGTTGTACTTAAAATTAAACTAGTAGGAAAAAAAAACAAACAATAAGCTACTTCTAAAGCAAGAAATTCTTTCCAGGTTACAGCTGATGATAATATAGATATTATTATATTTATAATATATATTATGATAATATATATGTGTATCTATTATATATATATATATATATATACACATTTGTCTTGCTATGTGATAATTTCAAAACATATTAGTATTAATGAATGGTTCATATATCCATTGTTCGCCCGTTGGTAAGGAATTTAGCATCATTTTTCTTCTAATATCCAAGGTAGGATACTTTATAAAGAAACATTTGTTTATTTATTTCACAGTACTGGACGTTCAGGAACACAGTCTGGCACCTGCTTAGCATTGAAGAAGGCCCCATGACAGATGATATGAAACTGGTGTGTATGCAGAAAGCAAGATTAATGAGGGGTCAGGTTTGGCTTTTATAGTTGATGCTCTTTTGGGAAACAACTACCTCTAAAAGTCCTTACCTGCACCTGTAAAACAGCATGAATACATTCATGAAAATTGAATCCTAAGTGACACTATTCCAACTTGCTACTTTGAAGACAATTGGCTCTTTAGAAAACCAACAAATTATCTCCAATACAGAGTGTCTTCTTAAGTTCTTCAAGGCTGTGATAGTTTTTAAACTTCATTTGTTTTTGTCCATGTTTAGATTGATGAGGAATATAGATTAGATATATTATAATATACATCACAGTTGGAATTTTTATTATTAGACTGGGAGTTTGGAGAAAGAAGTTCACTGAGGCAAAATGCCACTTTCATCACACAATATCAAGAATACAGATCACTCATAGGATTTATCACTAATGATGTTAATGATATCCACCTGATGAACATTTTCTTCTGCAAATCCATTGTCTTTTCTGCTGACCTTACTCTTTATGGTCCACATGTAAAGCCTGAGAAACTTGTTTCAGTGCCTTGAACACACAGAATCTGCATAAGGTATTTTCTCTTGTCCTTTATTTGTATATTGAATGGCTTATGTATGTAAGTAATAACTTGTAGTTATTTTATATTTTGGGTGGTACTTTAATCAAATGTTGTCCTGTTCCACAATTATTTTTCCTGTTTTACTATGCTTACAGAGAGTGAGAGCCAGTATGCATAGTGAAAAACAAAAAGAGTTGAACAGATATAAGGTCAGGAAAACACAAGACAGGAGAGACATAGAACAAAAATATGAAAAATTTAAAATGATCTTAAGTTTCTTACTCCCAGGACCACATGAAATTGAACTATATCTCTGTCCTTGGGAGCTAAGAAAATGAAAGGCCCTTAATATGCTAAAGTCTCTCTGTAATATTAGCATGAGATCTCATTACATTTCAAGAAAACTCCCCTAGCATAAAATTTCTCTTTTGGTAAATAAATATCAAGTAAGAATGCTAATCAATCCAGGTAGTCATGAAAACAGTGTGGAGAAGTATCAAAAAGCTAAAAGCTAAAATAAATCTACCATGTGACCTAGCTATATACTCCTTTGTATATACCCATGGGAGTCAATATCTTATTGCACAGATATGTTCATTGCTCAGCCATGTTCATTGCTGCTGTGCTTACAATAGTTAAGCAATGGAAACACTCTAAATGTCATTCAACTGAGAAATGGATAATGAAAATGTAACTATGCACTATAGGATGCTATGAAAAGTTAAAGAAAAATGGAATCCTGCCATTTTTCAGGTAAATAGAACTAGAAAAGACCATGTTGGATGAACTATCTTAGGCCCAGAAAGACTGATGTCACATATTCTCTGTCATTGAAAGCTCTTAGCTACAAACGTTTAGATGTGAGTGCATATACTGTAGAAACTGCTTAGCGAATATTTTCTCATTATCTACAGCTCATTGTCTCTATATCCACCAATGTCATAAAGAAAACAACACAAAACCCCAAAATTATCCAGGCATGGTGGTGTCAACCAATAATCCCAGCACTTAGGAAGGCAGAGGCAGGCAGATCTCTATAAATTTGAGTCTGGCCTTGTCTACAAAGCAAGTTCAGGATACCCAAGTCTACAAAAAGAAAGCCTGTCTCAAAAAACATAAAACAAAAAAACAAAAATAAAATCCAAACCAAACAAAACAACCCCCTCCCCCCAAAAATTAAAATAATAAAAACAAAAAAATGAAAAATGCAGCTAATCAACCAACCCAAATTAAAAAAAAAAAAGAAAAAGAAAAAAAGAAAAGAAAAGAAAAGAAAAGGAAAGAAAAGAAAAGATCTTTGGGGAAAGTGAGATAGCTCAATCACTAAAGATCTTGTTCTACAAACATAAAGACAAGAGTTTCAATCCCTAGCATCCATGTAAAAAATGAGGTCTAGAGCCACATGCCTGTAATCTCACTGCTGTGCAGGCAATGACTACAAGGACTTGTTGACCATGTAGTGTACCTGAAACCATGATCTCCAATTTCTGAGAAACTCTCTTTTTAAATTATTATTATTATTATTATTATTATTATTATTATTATTATTATTATTTATTACAATACATTTACTTTGTACTCTGGCTGTAGGCCCCTCCCTGCTCCTTCCCAATGCCCTTCCCTCTTCACCCTTATGTCCCTCTCCTAGTTCACCAATAGGGAAGGTGATCCTCCCTTACTATCTGACCGTAGCCTATCAGGTCTCATCAGGACTGTCTGGATCCTCTTTCACTATGACCTAGTAAGACCACCTTGACCTGGGGAGGTGACCAAAGAGCAAGCAACTGAGTTCATGTGAGAGACAACCTCTGCTCCCCTTACTAGGGAACTCACATAAGGACTAAAGGGCCCATGGGCTACATCTGAGCAGGGGGTCTAGGTCTTCTTCATGCATGGTACTTGGTTGATTCATCAGTCATTGCAGGACAACCTGGGCCCAGTATTTTTGGCTTTGTTGGTCTTCTTGTGGAGCTCCTGTCCCTCCTGGTCTTTCTATCTCCCCCTTCTTTCATAAAGCTTCCTGTACTCTGCTCAAAGTTTGGATGTGAGTCTCAGCATCTGATTCAATATCCTACTGAAGAGATTCTTTCAGAGGTCTTTAATAGGCTCCTTTCCTGTTTCCTGTCTTCTCCTACTTCTATTGTCTATCCTTATTTCCCTTCTGAATGAGAATTGAGCCTTCTCCCTTAGGGTCCTCCTTGTTGTTTAGCTTCTTTGGGACTATATATTTTAGTATATTTTTCCCATATTATATTGCTAATATGCAGCTCAACCTCTTTAGTCATCCGGGAAATGCAAATCAAAACGACTCTGAGATTTTTACCACCTTATACACTTCAGAATTCCTGAGATCATAAACTCAAGTGATAACACATGTTGGAGAGGGTGTAGAGAAAGAGGAACCTTCCTCCCTTGCTTGTGGAATGTAACTTGTACAACAACTTTGGAAATCTGACACTTCCTCAGAAAATTAGCTATAGAGCTACCTAAAGATCCAGCTATATCACTCCTGGGCATATACCCGAAAGATGTTCAACCATACAACAAGGACATTTGCCCAACCATGTTTGTAGCAGCTTTATTTGTCATAGCCAAAAGCTGGAAACAACGCATATGTTCCTCAATTGAAGAATGTATAAATAAAAAAATGGTACATTTATACAATGGAATAGTACTCAGCAATTAGAAACAAGAAAATCATGAAATTTGCATGCAAATGGATGGAACTAGAAAATATCATCCTTAGTGAGGTAACCCAGAAGCAGAAAGATACACATGGTATGTATTTTGAGAAACTGTTATCTGCAAAATACAGTAGAGAAGACTGAGAAACCACCCAATATTGTCCTCTGACTTCCAAAATTGTGCTAACCTACATGCAAGTGCATGCCCACACACAGACATTAGACAATAATACAAAATCCTTAAATCTGATGAATTGTGATTAATTTATTGATTTTCTTCATTAAATTTATTATTACATTTAATAAATATTAATAATAATTAAGATTCTATTTTGTTTTCTTTTTGAGACAGGTTAACAGGTTATTTCTACATAGCTTTGGTTGTCATAGAACTCACTATGAAGACAGGTTGGCTTTAAGTTTTCAGAGATTTTTCTGCCTCTGCCAAGTACAGTAATTAACAAAATAGAGATAATGTTTTATTTTTCTTTGTATTTTCCAGGGCTACCTACCTCTTTTTGGTGGGTTGGTGTTTTGTTTTGTTTTACTTTGGTTTGGTTTTGGTTTTTAGAGACAGTGTTTCTCTGAGTAGCCTTGGTTGTTCTGGCACTCACTATGTAGACCAGGCTGACCTCAAACTCACAGAGATCTGCATGCCTCTGCTTCCCCAAGTGCTGGGAGTTTAGGTCAGTTGCCCACCCCAATTTTAGCACATTTTTCATAAGAATACCCTGCTGAGATGAATTACCTTAACAAATATTTGAAAAATCTGTTCATTATAAATATGTTTTTTTTTCTAGAATCTGTTCTATTGCATTGATCTCTCTCTAAGTAGTCTGATGAATACTTAGTTCTGTTGATTATAATATCTTCAGAGAATGTCTGGAAATCCAGTATTGACTTTGTTTTTGTTTCAAAGCTGTATATATAATTAATGCAGGAGTAAAGGACACATAAAGTAGCTAGCAAGACAATTCTGATGATCTTCATTATTTGGTTTCTGATAAAAGACATTGCATAGTATTTTCCCTAATGAAAAGATGAATTTGGGTAGTATGTAGAACAAAGATAATGAATAGTATCATCCTGACTGGTAGACTCAATTCTATTTTCACCAGCTCATGGTTAAGAAATTAACTTTCACCACTAACCAATAAGCTACTTGGAATTGATACCTGATGAGAAGGGGACTATCAGTTTTCTCCAATGGATTATCAATGTGTATGTCAACCACACTTTAGTAGTAAGTGGCCAACAAAAAAAAAAAAAAAAAAAAAAAAAAAAAAAAAAAAAAAA
>NW_026589137.1:3331439-3358156 GCF_907164565.1 Psammomys obesus
AAAAAAAAAAAAAAAAAAAAAAAAAAAAAAAAAAAAAAAAAAAAACAGACTCCATGTTTTATTGTGAGTTTGCATGTTTGGTTTTTTTGTTTTTTCTTTTTTTCTTTTTTTTTTTTTTGTCTTACTGGTTTTCCTTTTCTGTAGTTTGTTTTGGTATTCTTTTTATATTTTTTGGAGAAAGAAAAAGGAAGAAAGGGGGAAAGAACACAGAGTTGGGTAGAGAGGTGTGGAGGATCGAGGAAGAGTTGGGAGATGGGAGAGATATGATTAAAACATATGAAAAAATTAAAAAGAAGTTAAGCCAGAGAATTTATTTGCCATTTGATTCTTTAACATTATATTATTATATTTTTATTAGTTTCTATAGTGATTCCAGCTTATTGTTTTAAAATTTCTGACTGATGTGGTAACAGTGGCTACTAATGAATAGGTATACTGCACCATTCTCCAAATGTTTCTCAATATGGAAAGCAAGTTTAATGTTGTGTCTATACAAGCGAAAAAGCAACCAGCTGCCATTTGAATAATTCATTCAATCAAGTGACTGATTTTTTATGACATCCAATGACCACTTTGACTTTCACTAAATTGACTGGTTGGATAGAGCTTTGAGGAGCATTAACTTGTCATCATTACCATTGCCATGAAATAGTATATATTAAGCTTCTACAGTCACAAGCAATATATTGAAGACTCTGCCATTTAGGAGTTTATGAACTGGAAACTCAAGGCTTAGGTGAGCTGGATGCCATTTATCTGACTACTGCAGTAGGATTTTTAAACAAGCAACTAAATGGCTGTAAAAGTTCAATTTTCTTGTCCAAGTACCGAACTAGAATGTAGTGTACATGTTCATGGATATAAATGATCTTTTGTTTGAAGTGGTATTAGGCTGACATTGAACTATAGATCTCTTTTTTCTCTCAAAACATCAAAACAGCTCTTTATATGGACACATTTTTGATGACGTTGCAATTAAAGTAGATATTCAGGAATCTGCAAGTAGATAATTTTAACAGCAGAGAAAATGGAAAATTTCACAACAGAACAACTGTACTCTATTTCAATTTTTTGCATCCTGGGAAGTTATTGGGTATCTTATTTAAAATTTGTGTATTGCAATTTACTAACCTTTAAGTTAAGGAAACAGTAAGTATGCTTATACATTTAATTTTTTCTTTATTTTTTTTAAATTTATTCAATTTGTATCACAGCTGTAGCCCCCTCCCTCATCCTGTCATAATCCCACCCTTCCTCCCTCTTCTCCTTCCATGACCCTCCCCCAGACTACTGATAGGAGAGGTCCCTTCCATCTAACCCTAGCCTATCAGTTCTCATAAGGACTGGCTGCATTGTCTTCCTCTGTGGCATGATAAGGCTGCTTCCCCTTCAGGGAGAGGTGATCAAAGAGCTAGCCACTGAGTTCAAGTCAGACAGAGCTCCCGTTCCACTTACTAGGGAACCCACTTGGAGACTGAGCTGCCATGGGGTACATCTGTGCGGGAGTTCTAGGTTATATCCATGAATGGTCCTTGGTTGGAGTATCAGTCTTCGAAAAGAACCCTGAGCCCAGATTAGTTTGCTTTTGTTGCTCTCCTTGTGGAGATCCTGTCCATTCCATGTCTTTCACAAGATTCCTTGCATTTTGTCCAAAGTTAGCTATGAGTGTCAGCATCTGCTTCAATACCCTGCTAGGTAGTCTTTCAGTGGCCCTCTGTAGTAGGCTTCTTTCCTGTTCCCTGTATTCTCCTACTTCTGATGTCTACCCTGTTCGCATTCTGAGTGAGGAATGAACAACTTCCCTAGGGTCTACCTTCTTGTTTAGCTTCTTTAGGAGTATAGATTTTAGTATGTTTATCCTATATTATATTAATATTATCCACTTATAAGTGAATATATATCATGTATGTCTTTCTGCTTTTGGGCCTCCTTACTCAGGGTGATCTTTTCTAGTTCCCACAATTTTCCTGCAAATTAGATGATTTCCTTGTTTTAATTGCTGGGTAGTATTCCATTGTGCAAATGTACCATATTTTCTGTATAAATTCCTCTGTTGAGGGCCATCTGGGTTGCTTTCAGATTCTGGATATTACAAATAAAGCTGTTACCAACATAGTTGAGCAAATGTCCTTGCTGTGTACTTGAACATACTTTGGAAGTATGCGTAGGAGAGGTATAGCTGGATCTTGAGTTAGCACTATTCCTAATTTTCTGAGAAAGTGCCAGATTGATTTTCAAAGTGGTTGTACAAGTTTACATTCCAATCAACAATAGAGCAGAATTCCCCTTTCTCCAAAACCTCTCCAGCATTTGTTGTCACTTGGGTTTTTTAACTTAGCCATTTGGATGGGTGTAAGGTGAAATCACTGTGTCGTTTGAATTTGCAATTCCCTAATGACCAAGGACAATGAGCATTTCTTTAAGTGTTGCTCTGCCATTCGAAATTCCTCTATTGAGAATTCTCTGTTTATCTCTGTCCCCCAATTTTTAATTGGATTACTTGATTTGTTGGTGTTTGAGTTCTTTATATATTCCAGATATTAGCCCTCTGTCAGATATAAGATTGGTGAAGTTCCTTTCCCAGTCTATAGGCTGTCGTTTTGTTCTGATGACAAGTATCCTTTGCTTTAGAGAAGTTTTTCAGTTTCATGAGATCTCATTTACTTATTGTTGATCTTAGGGCCTGTGCTAATGTTATTCTGTTCAGGAAGTTGTCTCCTTTGCCTATGAGTTTATGGCTCTTCCCTACTTTTCCTTCTAACAGGTTTAATGTGTCTGGTTTTAGGTTGAGGTCTTTGATCCACTTGGGCTTTAGTTTTGTGCAGAATGAAAATATGGACGTATTTGCATTTGTCTACCCATAGACATCCAGTTAGACCAGCACCATTTGTTGAAGATGTTGCCTTTTTTCCATTGTATGGTTTTGGCTTCTTTGTCAAAAATCAAGTATCCATAGAAGTGTGGGTTTATTTCTGGGTCTTATATTTGATTACCTTAATCTTCTAGCCTGTTTGATTTTTGCTATATGATATATATATATATATATATATATATATATATATATATATATATATATTACTATATTTAGGTTTGTGCCTTGTATCCCTGATCACTCCGGGACTTTAAACACGAATGGATACTATGTTTTTTCAAATGCTTTTTCAGTAGCTAAGTAGATGATCATGTGTTTCTTTTTCTCCTTCAGTTTATTTATATGGTGGATTACATTGATGGATTTCCATATATTGAAGCACCTTTGCATGCCTGGGATGAAGCCAACTTTGTAGTGGTGGATAATATCTTTTATGTGTTCTTGGATTTCGTTTGCAAGTATTTTATTGAATATTTTTGTATCAATGTTCATAAGAGAGATAGGTTCGTAGTTCTCTCTTATTGTTGGGTCTTTGTGTAATTTAGGTATCAAGGTAACTGTGGCTTTATAGAACGAGTTTAGTAATGTTTCTTCTATTTCTATTTTGTGGAATAGTTTGAATATTATTGGAGTTATCACTTCTTTGAAGGTCTGGTATAATTCTGTGCTGAAACCATCTGGGTCTGGAATTTTTTTTTTTTAGGGGGGGAGACTTTTGACAACTGCTTCTGTTTTCATTGAGTATATAGCACTGTTTAATCTATTTACCTGATCTTGGTTTAACTTGGTAAATGGGTTTGGTAAAAGGTAAATAGGTTTGTCTATCTTGTTGATTTCTCAAAGAACCAGCTGGTAGTCTCGTTGATTTGTTTTCTTTGTTTCTAATTTATTGATTTAAGCTCTGAGTTTGATTATTTCTAATCATCTTCTCCTGTGTGTTTCTGCTTGTCCCCCCCCAATGGCTTTTAAGTGTGCCCTTAAATTGCATGTATGAGATGTCTCAAATTTCTTTCTGAAGGCACTTATTGCTACGAAGTTTACTCTTAGCACTGCTTTCATTTTGTCTCAAAAGTTTGGGTAATTTGTGCCTTCATTTTCATTGAATTTTTAGAAGTCTCTAATTTCGGTTTTTGTTTTTTTTTTATTTCTTCCCTGGCGCAGATTTCATGTAGTGAAATCTGAGTGTAGAGTCGTTTAGTTCCCATGTATATATAGGCTTTTTGTTAGTTCTGTTGTTGTTGAGTTCTACTTTTAGGCCATGGTGGTATGATAGGATACAAGGGATTATTTCTGTCTTCTTGTATCTGTTGAGGCTTACTTTGTGCCTGAATATATGGTCTATTTTGCAGAAGGTTCTGTGAGTTACTGAAAAGAAGTTATACTCTTTTGAGTTTGGTTCAAGAGTTCTGTAGACACCTATTAGGTCCATTTGATGTAGAACCTCTGTAAGTGTCATTATTTCCCTTCTTAGTTTCTGTCTCAATAGTCTGTCCTTTGGTGAGAGCAGAGTGTTGAAGTGTCCCACTATTAAGGTGTTGGGATCAATGTGTGATTTAAGTTTTAATAATGTTTCATTTACAAATGCAGGTGTTCTTATTTGAGGGGAATAGATGTTCAGGATTGTGATTGTCTCCTTACAGATTTTTCTTTGATGAGAATGAAGTGTTTCTTCTCATATTTTTCTGATTAATTTTGTTTGAAAGCCTAATATTAGATTCTAGGATGACTACCCCAGCTTGTTTTCTGGGTCTGTTTGCTTGAAAAGCCTTTTTCCAGCCATTTACTCTGAGGTAGTGTCTGTCTTTGTTGCAGAGGTGTGTTTCTTGGATGGAGCAGAATGTTGTATCCTGTTTCTACAACGATTCTGTTAGTCGTTGTCTTTTTATTGGAGAGTTGAGTCCGCTGATGTTGATAGATAATAGTGACCCATGAATGGTAGTTCCTTTTATTGTGGACTTGGTGGATTTACTGTGTTTCTGTGCTTGTTTTCAGTTAATGTTTTGTTATGAAGTTATCTATATCCTGTGTTTTCTTGGGTGTAGTAGATTTCCTTAGACTGGAGTTTTCCTTCTAGTATCTTCTTCAGGGCTGGGTTGCTGTATAGACATTTTTTAAGTTTAGTTTTGTTGTGGGGTATTTTGTTTTCTCCATCTATGTTGATTGAAAGCTTTGCGGGTATAGTAGTCTGGGTTGGCATCTGTGGTTTCTTAGAGTCTGCATGACATCTACCCAGTACCTTCTGGCTTTCATAGTTTCTGTTGAGAAACCTGGTGTGATTCTGATAGGCCTGCTTTTGTTGGTAACTTGGCCTTTTTCCCTTGCAGCTTTTAATATTTTTTCTTTGTTCTGTAGATTTAGTGTTTTGACTATTATGTGGCATGAGGAATTCCTTTTCTGGTCTAACCTTTTTGGTGTTCTGTAACCCTCTTGCATGTTTATGGGTTACAGACATCTCTTTCTTTAAGTTGTGAAAAATTTTCTTCTATGATTTTCTTGAGAATATTTTCTGAACCTCGTAGCCTGGAATCTTTTTAGTTTATTTCTATTATTGAGTTGTTTTTTTTTTTTTTTTTTTTTTCTTCTTTCATGGTGCCCTTGATTTCTTGGATGTTTTGTGTCAGGACCTTTTCTGATTTTATATCTTTTTTGAGAGATGTATTCATTTCTTCAGTTGTATCTTCAGTGTCAGAGATTCTCTTTGCCATATCTTGAAATCTGTTGGTGATGCTGATCTCTGTGGTTTCTGATTGCTTCACTAGGTTTTTCATCTCCAAGAATTTGTGTGTGTTTTCTTTACTGATTCTAATTCCATTTTCGTGTCTTGCACCATTTCCTTTATTTGTTTGAATGTGGATTCCTGTCTCTCCATGATGGCCTATATTTTTTGTTCATTTCCTTTCTATGTGCCTCTATATGCACGTCTACATGTGTCTCTGTTTGGCTGTTTTTGCCTATATTTATTTGAGTGCTTTGTTCATTCCCTCTTTATGTGCCTCTAATAACTGGGTAAGCAATGATTTGAGCTCATTTTCCTATGTTTCCAATGAATTAAATTATCCTTCAAGCTGGGAAGCTTCTACTGCTGCTCCCTCTGCTGTCTCAGTCATTGAGCAGGAAGGTTTGTGCTCAAGGAAATCGTAGCTGTTGCTGCAGCAGCAGAGATTGGGATGCCAGTGCCTGGATCCAAACTATCTCAGCTCAAGGGTTGCCTCCTCTAGCACAGGAAGCCTCAAAATCTATCTTCTGCCCCTCAGATGCAGTGCATGCTTGTCACCACCATCTTGGAATCCCACATTTCTGATATTTGTAACTCCTCAGATCCTGTCAAAAAAAAAAAAGAACTGAAAATTAATTTCTGTAAGACTATCATGACAATGAATATTTATTCTTAACTAAATGGAGAGTTCAGTGTTTTAAATGAAAATTATGTGAATAAAATACAGCTATAATTTTTGTAGAATAGTTGTCGGTTGTAATAGCTTTATCTAATAAATAATAATTCTCTAATTCTTTGATGTAATTCACTTTGCATCAGTTTTCTCTATACAAATGAGCTCTGTCTGATCAAAAGTTTATCTGTTATAATATCCAGGTTTAGAAGCTTAAAATTTAGCTATTTATTATTGTGTGTGTGCTAATGCACATATGTGAATGCAAGCTACAATGTAAATGTGAAGATTAGAGGACAGACTGCAGAATATGTTTCTTTCCTTCTACCATGTAGGTTCCAGGGATCAAACTTGGATCCTTAGGAATGGATAGTTTACCTGCTGATTCATCTTGCCAGCCTAGGAATTTCTTGGTTTTAAAGAAAACAGAGTATAAAATGGAAGAAGCATCTAAGAAACAATGTGATTCTGCCTCTTTATATGTAACATGAGACTTCTTTAAGATTTAGTTATTTATGCAAGTTCCAGCAATAAATGGATAATGGTACTGTCATATCATAAGACAAGCCTATGAACTGCAAAGATACTCTTATGTTTGTGAGTTTGTTTTTTGTCTTGTGATAAGAACAGTCTTTACCTACACTGTTTAATATAGTCTCTATGTAATATGTTATTTAAGTGTTATCAACTACTCAATAGCCAAGAATCAGAAAAGAATCAGAAAACTTTGGTAAGTCAATAACTTTTCTTGATGTGGTAAAGGAACATTCTCGAGTCTATCTGACTCCAGAAACAAGTCGTATTTTCACTTCAATGACTCCACCAAATATTCTCAGGGGAAGGCACCATTCTTCCTGGTCCAATCAGATAAGGTAACAGCCATTGCGAGAGACAGATTGGAGAAGTTTATCTTGAACAGTTCACTATTCTTTATTTACATGGTCTTTTTTCACATTTCAGTGATTCTCAGCTGTCACAGATATCCAGTTGCATTTAGTATTCTCTTTAGAAACCTTGTCAGACAATTATCTTCTGAAAATATGTGTTATCAAGTTACCTTTTCTGATGCTTTCCACTAATTATCTATTGTATTTTTAACTTTTCTCGTGCTTTTTCTCCACTAAAACTATTTCCTGAGTATTTATTTGAGAAATATAGAATGCTTTTTATGTAGGGATGATAAAAGGTTACCGTATTGTTTGCTTCTGATACAATGATATTTAACAATTTGAGCAATATCCATAGTTGTTCATGAAGAACTGGACCTTTAATGTTGAGTTTTGATGTTTCAGTCTTATGACTAAACATAAGTGCAAGCTAAATGAAATCTGGAGCAAACCAACTGAGAGAAATATATTCGCTCATTGAAGAAAATTACAGGATGATGTTAAATAACAGGCATTATGATTGCTTAACATGTTCTTTTACGTTAAATAGGACAATGATTAGAAATATCTTGGCACCTGTGTAAATTGCTTATAGTATTTTGTATGCACAAATAAGTACCTTATTTGGTTTGGAGTGAAAGAGGTCCATTTATTTTTTAAAGCATTTAATGAGTTAACACCTGAGGAGTTTGATTCTGAGAGCGCGTAGTTAGAAAATTAAGCAGAGACAGTATGCTTTATAGATTGGCATGTTAAAACAAAATGGCATGATCTCAAATTTCCTTGATATTTGGGATAAGTTAATAAAATTATCCTTATCTAATGACATAATAGATGAATCCCAAAGCCTTTTATTGTCAAAGATCAAATGGTTTTTCTTCAAGAAGATACATGTGAAATTAAAAAATACTCATCTTTTCAGTGAAGCATATTAAAATGTAAGAATGAAGCTTTCAATTTGCATGCCCTGATTACTCATAATAAAAGAGAACGCTGTACTGTATATTTTAATATATAATTAAATTCAGCAAATAAAGAAGCCCAATTCCCTTTCTCATGAAAAAACAGTTTCTAAAAATACAGCAGATTGTATCCACCTTTAGAAATGCAATGAGTGCTTTAATTTGGAATCATTGATTGATTTGGTGGAAGGTTAATGCATGATATATTACTTTTTTGAGGAGTATTGAAGCTGCCAGAATAGACTCCCTTCATTGTTGGCATATATATATATATATATATATATATCACAATTCTAGATATAATTGCAGAGCAAGATATTGTTTTATCTACAGTCTATGGTTGCATATTAAATGAGAAATAGGAAGGTTTACCAGCATTCTCCAATTTAGAACAAAAACATGTTTTATTTTACGTTTACAAATTTATTATATTTATTTCTTCTTTGAAAGTTAGTATCATATTGCTTTATATTTGGCTAAAAAAGCATGTAATTAATTCCAGTCCTTTAGGGATTGCCATTACCTATAAAACTCAGAATTTGGTGATTTTTTACTTCAGATAACAGCCATATGAAATGCTACCTTCAATTTGATTAGCAAATATTTCATATATTAAACCAAAGAAGACAAGACAAATAGGTCTTTGGAAAATGTCATATTTTATATAGTCACAGTGGCTCTGACAAAAAGCATATCACATCCCTTTTAGAGGAATGTTAAGTTTGTATCACTAAACACAGTGATCAGGCCAAATAGGGTTTTGAGAAAACATCTGATTTAATTTTCAAAAACTTATGTTGTACTCAGTGATTCAAATCGGCATACTTTGAAAATGTTTTAGAGGAATAAAATTTCCATAACCTAGCTACGATCAGTTAATCAGATCTTTTGACATGATTTGGGGGTATATTTCATGGTTTGTTAATGTGTATGGAAATATGGCTGGCAATGTGAAACCAGTTCTGACATTACGATGAATTGATATGGTATCAAAACTGTATTTTAATCATAGGCTGACTTCACTAAGCTAGTTACTAAGTGGTTTCTAAAGTATTCTGCTTTGAGAAAGGTATAGTATAAAGCATATTGTGTGTGTGTGTGTGTGTGTGTGTGTGTGTGTATGTGTGTGTGAGTGTGCTAGACAGAAGGAAAAATTAACAATATAACCCATTAGGAAAAAATATCAAGACTGGCATTTCTTTTTTTAATATAATTTTTTTGTTATTACAATTTATTCAGTTTATATTTCAGGTGTATCCCCACCCTTATTCCCTTCCAATAACTCCCTCCTTTTTTCTCTCCCTCCATCCTTCTCTCCCTCCTTCCCTCATCTCTTTCCATGACCCTTTCCCAGTTCACTAATAGTGGAGGACCTTCTCCCCTTCAATGGCATTTCTATGAGAAAATCTGTCTCTTTTTGCACATTTCTCTCTTTTATGACTTCCAGTATCATGCTGCTTTTGACACAGGAGAGAATGAAGAAGCAGACTGGCTAGTCATGGTTGAAATTATATCAACAGTAATTGATGCTAATAAGTTAATGAACAGACAACAAGGTCTTCCAAGCCTTTCCCTTCATGCAAGGCCCATAAATAAGACATTATAAAAAGAAACATAACCTTTATTTTCAATCATTTTCCTCTTCTGCTGCTCCTTTTGTATCAAAGCACTGTGCTATCGGTAGCCCATTTTGTTTTGTTTTTTGGGAAAGGATTGTTTTGTTGATTTTTTTTTAAGGAAAACATGACTACTGTGTGGAGTCAGCATTGTGTACTAAAAAAACATGAAATTTTACAAAGAGGCAAGTTCAGCTTCTAGTACTTCATTGTGTTGTGCAACTTGCTAAACTTTTTTTTGTTTTTTTCTGAAAACTTTTCCAGTTTGTGAAATGAGAGTGAAGATATATTTATATCTAATTAGTTGAACTAGTATGAAATTCTAATGCACGTGGACTTCTATTCCCTTTTCCTTGTGAAACATATGGCAAGATATATCTAATGGCTATAGCATTAATAACAATCAACTGGGACATCTCTCAGAGCCTATATTATGTATCATATTTAGCATGTGATCCAATCTTGCCAGGGAATTTCAGTTCCAGCCTCAGTATTCCTAGCTTACTCTAAGAATAGGACATTAAAAGCAAGAGAAAATAAACAAACAAAAACTTCCTGGCTTCCCTAGACACAAGGGATCCTCAAAACAGATTCAACTATCAAGAATCTTAAAGCAAAGTTGACCCTTACAAAAATAGTTTACATTTTCAAAGAAATGCCTGATAAAGGACTATGCCTGTATACAAGTATAAGGAAAAGGAAAGGATCCTCCTAGTGCCAAGAATGGCTTCTATATGGAGGTATAAGATATGCTTAGGTGGTTATTTTTTCCTTGGCTACATCGATTTCATACCATTGGCCTAATCCAATGACTATATTTTATGTAGAAACTACATTGCATGTAGAAACTGAAAAGAGTTGGTATCTATGATTTATTTTTAAGTCATGAGACTATGGAATAAAAATGGCCATTGGGGATGATGAACGAAGACCACCCAAACACCCTAAACACAACACTGAGCCGTAATAATTTCTATATGAGTATCTAAACTTTGACTCATATCAGATTAGGTTAATTTTAAATAAGGAGGCAATGGGTATTCAATATGAAAATAGTAAGAAAACAACAGGATAATGAAGAAAAATGAGTTCGAATTCAATCTTTAAGCAACGGAGAGTAAACAAGGAAAATAGAACCAGTTTTTCTAGAAGCAGTAGACCTTAAATTCCAGACCTGGCTGAGCAAAATTTTTGGTATAATGTTCTTTTGGAATGTATACAATTTATTCTTGTTCATTTAAATGCTTATTTTTCTAGCCCACTATCTGGTTTCAATCCAGACATTGCATTGTGCTGCTTATTCTAAGCATCACCTGTCTCAAATTTGTGTAAACATGCCACCATTTGTTCTCTGTATCGTCAATAAAACAGCTAGCCCTAATGCTGAGCAATGGAAAGAAAAGTGTGGGACATCCTGGTTCAGAAGGGAAGAGAATGAAACAAGAGGAGAGGACGAGGAGAAAGAAGGAGCAGAGGTGTGCAGGGAAGGTCTTAGAACCATGAGGAGAGAGAAGGGAGAATCTGGAGAAGAGGTCTTCTAACTACATGGAGAGATGGACCGGACCTAAAATATGACAAAAGGCAAGTATAATGGGTTAAATCTCAATGATAGGAAACTATGCAGGTTTGGAGGTTTAGGATGGAGAAATCATTGCATAACATTGTGCTCTAGGTTAATTAAAATAATCCTAGTCTCTGCGTAGTAGTAAAGAGGCTTAGGAATAACCGCTGTTTAACTATAAGATAAGTCAATAATAAATATTAATATCCACAACACAAAATAAAAATTTTAAAGTTGGGCTGGAGATTTAGCAATGCCTAACTTGAATGAGATCCCAATTTTAATCCATAGTAGCTGTTGCAAAACATGATACTGGTGCTCTGTATTATACCTTGAGCTCACGGATGGAGATAGCTCCAGAAGATCTGTTATTTTACGGGATTGTTTTAGTTATTCTGGTTTATTTTTGCTGTTGTTGTTGTTTATCCATATGAAGTTGAGAATTGTTCTTTCAAGGTCTGTAAAGAATTGTGTTGGAATTTTGATGGGAATTGCATTGAATTTATAGTTTGTTTTTGGTAAGTTGGCAATTTTCACTATGTTATTTCTACTGATCAATGAGCATGGGAGATCTTTCTGTCTTCTGATTTCTTCTTCAGTTCCTTTCCTCGGAAAATTAAAGGTTTTGTTTTATTTTTTTCTTACAGGTCTACACTTGCTTAGTTAGAGTCACACCAAGGTACTTTAAGTTATTTGTGGCTATCGTGAAGGGAGTTGTTTCCTTAATTTCTTTCTCAGCTTGTCTGTCTTTGGTATCAAGGAGGGCTTCAGATTTTTTGAGTTAACTTTGTATCCAGCCACTTTGCTGAAGGTGTTTATCAGCTGTAGGAGTTCTCTGGTAGAACTTTTGGGGTCTCTCATGTATACTATCATATCATCTGTGAATAGTCATACTTTTATTTCTTCTTCTGTGGTTTGTATCCCTTTGATATCCTATAGTTGTCTTATTGCTTTAGCCAGGACTTCAAGTACTATATTGAAGAGGTAAGGAGAGAGTGGGCAGCCTTGCTTTGTCTCTGATTTCAGTAGGATTGATTTAAGTTTCTCTCCATTTAGTTTGATGTTGGCTATAGGCCTATCAAGTGTTGTGTTCATTATGTTTAGGTATATCTACATGTAGAAAATGCAATTGGGTCAATATTTATTGCCCTGCATAAAAGTGAAGTTCAAGTGGATCAAAGACCCTGAGATTCTACCTTAGACCCTTCAGAATAGCTAAAACCAAAAACTCAAGGGATGACACATGCTGAAGAGGTTGTGGAGAAAAGGGAACCCTCCTCCACTGATGGTGGGAATGTAAACTTGTACAACCACTTTGTAAATCTATCTGGCACATTCTCAGAATACTAGAAAAAGGGCTACCTCTAAATCCCACTATAACACTCTTGGTCATATATCTGAAAGATGCTCAACAAGGATATTTGCTCAACAATGTTCATACCAGCTTTATTCATAATAGCCAAAATTTGGAAATAACCTAAATATTTTTCAACTGATGAATAGATACAGAAATTGTGGTACATTTGCACAATGGAGTACTACTCAACAATAAAAACAAGGAAATTATGAAATTTGCAAGCAAATGGTGGGGACTAGAAAAGATCATCCTGCATGAGCTAACCCCGAAGCAGAAAGACACATTGTATTTACTCACTTATAAGTGGATATTAGCTATATAATATTGGATAAACATGCTAAAATCTGTAATCCTAAATATGCTAAACAACAAGGAGGACCCTAAGGAAGATGCTTAATCCTCATTCAGAAAGGCCAACAGAATAGACATTTGGAAGTAGGACATGACAGGGAACAGGACAGGAGCCTAACACAGGGGGTCTCTGAATGACTCTACCAATCAGGGTATAAAAGCAGATGTTGACACTCATAGCCAAAGTTTATGCAGATTGCAGGGTGTCTTATGAAAAAAGAGAGAGAGATAAGACCTGGAGGGGACAGGAACTCCACAAGAAGACCAACAGAGCCAAAAATCTAGGCTCAGTAGTTCCTGAAAAGACTGAAGGGTCAAGCAAGGACCATACATGGCGAGGACCTATGCCCCCTGCTCAGATGTAGTTGATGGGCATCTCAGTCATCTTGTGTTCCCTAGTAAGGGGAGCAGGGGCTGTCTCTGAAATTGATTCAGTGGCTGGTTCTTTGATCACCTCCCTCTGGTGAGGTGGCCTTACTAAGCTACAGAAAAAGAGGATATAGATTGTCCTGATGAGACTTGATAACATAAGGTCAGATAGTTTGGGAAGAGGACTGGGTCTTGAGGAAAATGTATTCCCAATTTTCTGAGAAAGAGCCAGGCTGATTTCCAAAGTGGTTGTAAAAATTTATACTCCCACTAACAATGAAGGAGTTTTCCCTTTCCTTCACACCCTTGCCAGCATGTAATGCTGGCATGAGATTTTGAACTTAGTCATCTGACTGGTATGAGATGGAATGTCAGAGCCATTTTTGTTTGCATTTCTCTGATGACTAAGGAAATTTAGTTTAATTCTGTGCCCCATTTTTAATTGGATTATTTTGTTTCTTTGATTTCTTGAGTTAAATATATATTTTTCATATCAGTACTTTGTTGGATGTAGGATTGAGAGATATGAGATATGAGCATCTACCAAGGGCCATGCATGGACTGGATGCAAAGCTCCTTACAAAGAAGTAACAGATGAGCAACTTAGGCTTCAAGTGGGACTCTAGTAAGGGAAGTAGGAACTGCATGGTACATGAACTCACTTGTTAGCTCTTTGATCACTTTCCCCTGGTAGGACTGCCTTGCTGGGGGAAGAGGACATGTTAAGTCTTGATACAACTTGAATATCTGGGATGGATGAGAAAGGGAGCTCTCCATTTCTGAGTAATAGGCAAGAGGGAAGTGGGAAGGAAGGGGTGTTATTGGGAGGGGAGGATAGATGGGGCTATAATCAAGATGTAAATAGTGAATAAAAAATAAAGAAAAATTTTAAAATTAAAAAAAGAAATTTAGTAAGGTGGTTGATTTTATTGTGAAAAAAAAATGTGTCCACAGGCCAATAGATCTCTGATAGAGTTCTAGTAACAAAGAACAACAACAAAAAGGAAAGGCTAAGATATATACTTTGCAAAAATAAAATAAACAGTCCTTTCTGCTAATTATCATAAATGTAGCAATGAAGTCTGTGTCCATTAAAATAATTAGTGTTGCCATTTAAATCTGGTGGTGAGTTGGCAGTTGGGTGCATGCAAAAGTAGATGGAAGTTGCCAACTCCTGTTAGGTACCAAAGCAACTTCATATCTGGAAAATTCAAGTGACAGTTATAGTAGCCATAGAACTGAGGATACCTGCAGGTGATATTAATACAGTTTATTTTGGTCCCCGAGTAATGTTAAGGCTCAGCAACCTTTTTGAGGAACTGCTGCATTCGTAGACACTAGCTGTATCTGTTCCCATGTGCAAGCTACTGACAAGCACCCTATTGTTAGATTGCCACTGTACAAGGAAACCTGCCAGGAGTTAAAGTAAGACTTTTAAAGCTTTTTTTTTTTTTCAAATGAAGGCAATGTAAAAGAGCCAGTACAGTGAGTGAAGTATAATAGCACTTTTGTATTAAAGTCATCATGTCATTACTTTCACTAGCCAAATGGAGTCATGGCATACTCGATTTCCACCTATGGAGCTAAGGAGATGAATGGGAATCCAGCTAATATAGTGCCATGAACTTCAGAATACAAAACAAGGTAGATGACTGGGACTGACAAATGGAAAGCTGTAATTTCTTTCAAAGTACATAAGTTTTAAACAAGGAACAAAAGTAAAAATGAAAACTGAGACTGATACCCAGCTTATTTCTCAAGTTTGGATAAAAGGGTAATAACTGGCTTTTACAGTAGAAGGGAATGCACACACTAGGCAAACACTGAGATAAATCCCCAGCCACATGATATACCTTACTCCAACCATTTCTCTCCTCCTTCCGTATCTTTTAGCTTCTTGAGTGCCTCTTCTGCTTTGTGCTGAGTCTTTTTCTTTGTGTGCCAGCTAGATGCATGTGTTTCCTCATCCCAAAATACAAACCTTTCTTCAGCTTCTGAAACAAAAAAATAAACAAAAAACCCCAACTTTTCATTAACTCTGCATATTAATGTATACTTTGTTCAAAGACCTTTAAAATTGCTTACTTATGTACTTATTTTATGCTACTAAAAACTTGTTTATAATTCTCTTTTTAATGTCATGTATATTTTATTTCTTTACTTATTCTTTTTTAATTATTTTTATTAATTACAGTTTATTCACTTTGTATCCCCCCTGTATCTCCTTCCCTCCCCCCTCCCAATCCCACACTCCGTCTCTCCCACCCATGTCTCTCTCCCAGGCCACCGAAAAGGGAGGTCACCCTCCCCTTCCCTCTGATCCTAGTCTATCAGGTCTCATCAGGAGTGGCTGCATTGTCTTCCTCTGTGGCCTGGTAAGGCTGCTCTCCTCCTCAGGGAGAGGTGATCAAAGAACAGGCCAATCAGTTCATGTCAGAGACAGTCCCAGTCCCCATTACTATGGAAACCACTTGGACACTGAACTGCCATAGTCTAACTCTGCAAAGGTTCCAGGCCATCTCCATAAGTGGTCATTGGCTGTAGTGTCAGCTTCAAGAAAGACCCCTGCGCCCAGACTTTTTGGACCTGTTGCTGCCCTTGTGAAGTTCCTGTCCTCTCCAGGTCTTACTATCTTCCACTTATTTCATAAGATTCCCTGCACTCTGTCCAAAGTTTGGTTATGAGACTCAGCATCTGTCTCTATACCCTGC
The DNA here is from genome assembly GCF_907164565.1 of Psammomys obesus. Taxonomy (NCBI): domain Eukaryota; kingdom Metazoa; phylum Chordata; class Mammalia; order Rodentia; family Muridae; genus Psammomys; species Psammomys obesus. The sequence goes on from NW_026589137.1 coordinate 3,347,515, forward strand.
AGGGTAGAACCTTTCAGAGGCCCTCTGTGGTAGGCTCCTAACCTATTCCCTGTTTTCTTCCTCTTCCCATGTCCATCCTCTTTGCCTTTCTGAATGGGGATTAAGTACCTTAGCCAAAGTCCTCCTTCCTGGTTGGCTTCCTTAGGTGTATAGATTTTAGTATGTTTATCCTATATTATATGTCTAATATCTACAAGTGAGTGAGTATAGACCCTGTGTGTCTTTCTGCTTCTGGGACAGCTCACTCAGGATGTTATTTTTCCAGTTCCCACCATTTACCTGCAAATTTCATGATTTTCTTGTTTGTTTGTTTTTTGTTTTTTTTTTTTTAATCGCTGAGTAATATTCCATTGTGTAGATGTACCAAAATTTCTGTATTTATTCCTCAACTGAGAGGTATCTGGGGTGTTTCCAGCTTTCAGGTATTACAAATAAAGCTGCTACAAACATGGTTTAGCAGATGTACTTGTTGTATGCTTGAGTGTCTTTTGGATATATGCCTAAGAGTGGTATAGCTGGATCTTGGAGAAGCTCTATTCCTTATTGTCTGAGATAGCACCAAATTGATTTCCAAAGTTTTTGTATAAATTTACATTCCCACCAGGAGTGGAGGAGGTTTCCCCTTTCTCCACATCCTCTCCAGCATGTGTTGTCACTTGAGTTATTCATCTTAGCCATTCCGATGGGTATAAGGTGAAATCTTAGGGTCATTTTGATTTGCATCTCTCTGATGACTAATTAAAGAAATGTTAAACATTAAAGAAATGTTAAACATTTCTTTAATTATTTCTCTGCCATTCTCTTAACCATTAATGGCACGTTCCCATTACTTTTTTAACTTTTTTTTTTTTTTAGTTTCTAGAATACCATGTTTATATAATTTTTCCTGAATAATTCCTACTTTAACTCCTTATGATTCCACTGCACTTTTCTCTTGTTTTTGACATTTCCTCTAATCTTCATACTGTCACTGTTAAGTGCATAAGTTTATTTCTCTCTACTTATCACATTGTATTGTACAATGCTCACCTGATACTTTTCATGATGCACAACAAATTTCTTGAGGAACAGAACCTCGTTGGATAACAGAAACTCAGTATACGACAATATCTGACCCAAGTGGCCCACAATAAATCTTATCACTTTAACAAGTAAGAATTTCAGATACACGCAGATGGGAGTGATGACTTATAAATAATATATATTAGCACATGCAATATAGAAAGCATATGGAGTATCTTAATAAAAGAGCAAATAAAACATCAGAGCTACTATGTGACATGGCAACCTCTTTTGAAGTATAGATCCCCCCAAAAGAGTAAGTATCTCAAATAGGTGTCTTTGGTATCATATTTATTGCAAACATATTCACAGGAGTCAATATATATAAATAGTATATAAATAGTCCTTTGATCCTCAAATAAGGAAACTGATAATATATATATGATAATATATATAACTGATTTTATATATATATACACGTGTGTTTGTGTGTGTGTGTGTGTGTGTGTGTACATGATAGTATATTATTGGGTTTTAAGAAGATAGAAAGCCAAGTACACTCTCACATATCTTCAATCTTAATCAATCACTTACATTCCATTTTTTTAAATGAGAGAGGGTTTACTTTCTAAAACCGTTGAGTGCTTCTACATGCTGTTTAAGCGGTAAACCTGTAACATATCGTTATGGTCTTCAACTTATTTGCAATCTGTTTTAAGAAAAGAAGAGAGTGCTTACCCATCTTTCTCTTAAATATTGGAAGCATTTTATTTCTGTACTTGTATATGTTCCATCGCTGCCAACATTCAGCCCAAAATAATCTAGATAGTTGGACAACCCAAGCCACAGTCAGTGATGAATACCTTGTCCCTTTATTCTCTTTATAAACCAGAATATGGGCAACAGTTAAAAAGATATTAGTTTAATTTTTAAATCTCACAATGTTCTGACTAAAGTGGTTGAGCAACTATGGAAATATTATTTTCATTTAAAGACGTAGGTTGTTACTGTTAAAATAGTGATGTTTTTTGTTCTTATGTGACCTTTAAGTGTACACTAAAGGCATTTTCATTTTAAAAGGAACTAAAGAATGGTAGTATTCTAGTGTGCATTTTGTCCAAGCCACTCAGGAGGTTGAGGCAAAAGAATCATTTGAACCCAGGAATCTGAGTCAAGCATAGGAAGCATCCATGGCTCTCTATCTCAAAAAAAAAAAAATAGAAAGAAAAATAAGTGAGTGAGCAAGAGGGAGAAACAGAGGAGAGATAAATAGAGAAGGAATATATCTTGGAATATACCACAATATCATAATGGTCAAGCAAAAGTGAGACTGATTGAATGGAGTAACTTATGTTAGATATTCATTATCTAGTACATTTATTTATTTAATTTATTCACATTTATTTAATATCACATAAGCCCTATCCCTAAAACTTGTTAAACACAAAATGCCGATATTCCTATCATCCAAACAAATGTAATGTTTTAGGTTATATTTATTGCATAATTGTCATTTCTTATACTCTTACCCATTTATTTTACAGATTATCTCCTATAGATAGAATTCCATTTTGAGGTCAATTTATCAGTCATCTGAAGCTCCAGATAAAACATAGACAAAACAAAATGAAAACAAAATCCAAGTCTAGTTTTTATAATTCTGTCATAAGACAATCCATGATATGTTTTCCTTTCAGAATCTATTAGCGTACGTTATATGCCTAAGGCTGCTTTGTGTAGTTGATTTATTTAGAAAGTTTCAAATACCTGTTGGAGTAGGAATGTGTGTACTTCTGTCTTGTATTGTCTGATGATGCTTGAAGAACCTGTAGCAGGTTAAATGACAATTACTGTACAAATGGCTTACTAAAGCCCATGTCTCATTTCTCCATTAGAGATCAACATATGTATAGTATCTACAAAATACTGGAAGACACAGGAAATCCCTAATGTTGTATAAAACCAATTGTTAATATAGTCCATGCAATGAAAAATCTGCTACATTTTTTGGCTCTACAGCACAATATTACTATTTAAAAGTCCTTGAGAATTATTATTAAAGAATATGAAGATAGGTACATGAACAGGATATTAAGTATTAAACTTTGGGAATGTATAACATTCTGTGTAATAGTCTATGGGTTGTGGGAGAAAGCTTTGAATATGTGTTTCCTTTGCAAAACAAAAATGTGGATTTCTTTACTTTCTGGTACAGGATGTTCCAGTTCATTTTGTATCTTTTTTTTTTTACACTTTATTCTCTTTGTATCCCCCATAAACCCCCTCCCTCCTCCCCTCCTAATCCCGCCTTCCCGCCCCCTTCTTCACAAATGCCCCCCCCCCAAGTCCACTGATAGGGGAGGTCCCCCTCTCCTTCTTTCTGATCTTAGTCTATCAGATCTCATCAGGAATGACTGCATTGTCATCTTCTGTGCAAGCACCTGAAATGCTGTTTTGGTCTCTTTTTCTTTACTTTGTTCATGATAGAGTGATCTCTGACCTGGAGTTAGGGATATTGGTAAATGCATAACACCTGACATTAAACAAATGATACTGACAATAGTTTGTTATTCACATATATTCATAGCTCTGGAGTGAGTTCACTGCTTGCCAAGCAACACTAGAGGGATGTTATGATTGGAAACAGAAAATTTCAGGACAATAGAGGCCAGTTTTTGTACTCAGAGAAGACATGGTGGTCTCTGTTTCATACCCCGAGCTAGAAAAGAATTGAAACCTCTTACCGGGGCTTAATTGAATAGCACATGGTTTCCATGATAAGGAAAATTGTCCAGGGAAACTGTAAATAGTCCTGTTGAGGACCTCCTGATTTCAAAAGCTGTCAAAGCAGCACACAACAGTATTTAAAATGTCTATCTTAGATAGTACAATTTCACTAACAAAATAATCAGTGTGGTTATAATTAATAAAATAAAAATAAACCTCCTTGAATTAATGTTGTTATAAATAAACGACTGAGTAGAACAATCCCACCTTAGCTGGATGTGATGGTACATACCTCTGATCCCAAAACTTAGGTAGAGGCCTAAGTTGTTATAAGACTGAGGCCAGCTTGATCTACATAGTATATTGTAGCTCAGTCAGGGATACAAAATGAGACTCCTCTGTCTTGAAATAAGAATCTCCATAATAACAAAATACATGCTTCTAAATTCACAAGGAATAAGTTAAAAAAAAAAACATCATGCTTTAACAGACTGCTGCTTACTAATCAAAAAATGTTAATAAATTTAGATGCAAAAATAGTAAAATATCACCATTAATATATCAAATAATTGTCACTGACAATGTCTTAAGAAGGAACTTAACAATGTTGGCAACAACATGTACAGATAGAATATGTTTGTATAATGGCAAATTATATAAAATTTCCAGAGAAAATTTACTACAGGCAAAGATAATAATAAAAAATATATACTGTGAAAAAAATTATCCAGTACTATCTGAACAGATTGGTCTACTTTAGTGTCACTGAATCTAAAACTCACAAAAACATTGTAAACCCTGGCAGCAGTTTACCAAGCTGCAACTAAGGAGCTCCATTAAATCATTCTGTTTTCTGAATTACTCAGAAAAGTGTAATTTTTCTCTTCTACCTGTTCTCTAAAGATGTTTTCCCTAACACTTTGGGCTTCCATAATATTTTACTCTTTTTTTTGGGGGGGGGTGGGGGGAGCATTTTAACCATTTATAACAGGAAAATTAAAAACTTAAGGTATGGATATAAAGTATAACAAAAGGAGATAGAACAAAACTACTTTCACAAATGAAGACAATCACAAATACAATGCCTAGTTTAGTTCATACTTTCTGAATTTTATAAACATCATTTATATATTATTTTTTTTCTTTTTTTAAGTTTTATTTTTCTCATTAGTTACATTTTGTTAATTCTGTATCCCAGCTGTATCCCTCATTCCCTCCCCAGTCCCACCCTCCCTCCCTCATCTCCTCCCTGCCCCTTTCCAAGTCCACTGATAGGGGAGGACCTCCTCCCATTTCATATGACTACGTTTTGTCAGGTATTTTCAGAACTGGCTGCAAAGTTCTCCTCTGTGGTCTAATAGTACTGCTCCTCCTTTGCGAGGTGGGGAGGTCAAAGAGTCAGTCATTGAGTTCCTGTTAGAAATAGTCCTTGTTCCCCTTACTATGGGAATCCAATTGATTACTGAGCTATCACGGGTCGCATCCGAACATAGGTTCTACGTTTTATCCTCTTATGGTCTTTGGTTGATTGTCCATCTCAGAAAAGACCCTGTGCCCAGATATGTTTGGTCCTTGTAGAGTTCCTATCCTTTCCATATCTGCCGAGGGTTTGGTTATGAGTCTTAGTATCTACTTTGATACACTGCTAGGTAGAGTCTTTCAGATGCCTTCTGCAGTAGACTCCTGTCAAACATTCAATGCATATCCCATTTGTCTTTCTAAATGAGGATTGATCATCATACCCCATGTCTACTTTCTTGATTATCTTCTTTAGGTGTATAGATTTCATTATATTTATTATATCTTTTAGGTGTATATAAGCGAGTATATTCCATGTTTGTCTTTCTCCTTCTGGGATACTTCACTCAGAATGATCTTTTCTAGATCCCACCATTTGCCTGCAAATTTCATGATTTCCTCCTTTTTGATTGCTGAGTAGTATTCCATTGTGTAAAAATACCACAATTTCTGTACCCATTCCTCCATTGATGGACATCTGGGTTGTTTCCAGGTTCTGGCTATTACAAATAAAGCTGCTACAAGCATGGTTGAGCAGATGTCCTTATTGTGTACTTGAGCAAATTTTGGGTTTATGCCTAGCAGTGGTATAGCTAGGTCTTGAGGAAGCACTATTCCTAGATGTCTGAGAAAGCACCAGATTGACTTCCAAAGTGGGTGTACCAGTTTACATTCCCACAAGCAATGGAGGAGGGTTCCCCTTTCTCCACAACCTCTCCAGCATGTGTTGTCACTTGAGTTTTTCATCTTGGCCATTCTGATGGGTGTAAGGTGAAATCTCAGGGTTTTTTTGATTTGCATTTCCCTGATGGCTAATGATGTTGAGCATTTCTTTAAGTGTTTCTCTGCCATTCTATATTCCTCTACAGAGAATTCTCTGTTTAGCTCTGCTCCCCATTTTTTAATTGCATTACTTGGTTTGTTGCTTTTCACCTTCGTTCTTTGTATATAGTGGATATTAGCCCTCTGTCAGATAAAGGGTTGGTGAAGATTCTTTGCCAAACTGTGGGCAGTCGTTTTGTTTTGATGATGGTGTCCTTTTCTTTACAGAAGCTTTTCAGTTTCATGAGGTCCCATTTATTGATTGTTGCTCTTAAAGCCTGTGCTGTTGGAGTTCTTTTGAGGAAGTTGTCTCCTGTGCCAATGAGTTCTAGGCTGTTTCCCACTTTTTCTTCTAACAGATTTAGTGTATCTGGTTTTATGTTGAGGTCCTTGATCCACTTAGACTTTAGTTTTATGCAGGGTGATGAATGTGGGTCTATTTTCATTTTTCTGCATGTAGACATCCAATTAGACCAGCACCATCTGTTGAAGATGCTATCTTTTTTCCCTTGAATGGTTTTGGCTGCTTTGTCAAAAATCGAGTATTCATAGGTACATGGGTTTATTTCTGGTTCTTCTATTCGGTTCCATTGATCCTCCTTTCTATTTCTATGCCAATACCATGCGGTTTTTATTAGTATTGCTCTGTAGTATAGCTTGATATCAGGGATGGAGTTACCTCCAGATGAACTGTTGTTGTACAGGGTTGTTTTGGAGATTCTGGGTTTTATGTTTCTCCATATGAAGCTGAGAATCTTTTTTTCAAGGTCGGAAAAAAAATTGAGTTGGTATTTTGATGGGAATTGTGTTGAATCTATAGATTGCTTTTGGCAGGATGGCCATTTTCACAATGTTAATCCTAATAATCCATGAGCACGGGAGATCTTTCCATCTTCTGAGATCTTCTTCAATTTCTATCTTCAGAGACTTGAAGTTTTTCTCAAACAGGTCTTTCACTTGCTTGGTTCGAGTCACACCAAGGTACTTTATGTTATTAGTGGCTATTGTGAAGGGTGTTGTTTCCCTAATTTCTTTCTTAGCCCTTTTGTCTTTTGTGTACAGGAGGGCTTCTGATTTTTTTGAGTTGATTTTGTATCCTGCCACTTTGCTGAAGGTGTTTATCAGCTGAAGGAGTTCTCTGGTTGAATTTTTGGGGTCACTTATGTATACTATCATATCATCTGCAAATAGTGACACTTTGACCTCTTCCTTTCAGATTTGTATTCCCTTGATCTCCTTTAGTTGTCTTATTGCTCTGGCTAGGACTTCAAGTACTATGTTGAAGAGATATGGAGAGAGTGGGCAGCCTTGTCTTGTCCCTGATTTCAGTGGGATTGATTTAAGTTTCTCTCCATTGAGTTTGATGTTGGCTGTTGGCTTGCTGTATATTGCCTTTACTATGTTTAGATATGTGCCTTGTATTCCTGATTTCTCCAAGACTTTAAACATGAATGGATGTTGGACTTTGTCAAATGCTTTTTCAGCATCCAAGGAGATGATCATGTGGTTTTTCTCCTTCATTTTGATTATGTGGTGGATTACATTGATTGATCTCCATATATTGAACCACACTTGCATGCCTGGGATGAAGCCTACTTGGTCATGGTGGATGATATCTTTGATGTGTTATTGGATTAGGTTTGAAAGTATTTTATTGAGTATTTTTGCATCAATATTAATAAGAGAGATAGGTCTGAAGTTCTCTTTTCTTGTTGGGTCCCTGTGTGGTTTGGGTATCAGGGTGACTGTCCCTTCATAGAATGAGTTTGGTAGTGTTCCTTCTGTTTCTATTTTGTGGAATAGTTTGAGAAGAATTGGTATTAGCACTTCTTTGAAGGTCTGGTAGAATTCTGCACTGAAACCATCGGGCCCAGGGCTTATCTTGGAGGGGAGACTGTTAATGACTGCTTCAATTTCCTAGAGGGATATAGGGTTATTCAGTATTTCTACCTGATCTTGACTTAATGTTGGTAGATGGAATCTATCAAGAAAATTGTCCATTTCGTTTAGATTTTCAAATTTTGTGGCGTATAGGCTTTTGTAGTATGACCTAATGGTTGTTTGAATTTCCTCTGTGTCTGTAGTTATGTCCCCCTTTTCATTTCTGATTTTGTTGATTTGGATAGCTTCTCTCTGCTTTTTAGTTAGTTTGGCTATGGGTTTGTCTATCTTGTTGATTTTCTCAAAGAACCAGCTTTTTGTTTCATTGATTCTTTGAATAGTTTTATTTGTTTCTAATTGATTGATTTCAGCCCTGAGTTTGATTATTTCCAGCCTTCTGCTCCTCTTGGGTGTATCTGCTTCTTTTTTTTTCTAGTGTTTTCAGTTGGGCCATTAAGTTACTTGTATGTGATGTTACAAATTTCTTCTTGAAGGCACTTAGTGCTATAAATTTTCCTCTGAGCTCTGCTTTCAATGTGTCCCATAAATTTGGGTATGTTTTCCCTTCATTTTCATTGAGTTCTAAGAAGTCTTTAATTTCTTTCCTTATTTCTTCCTTGACCCAGCTGTCATTGAGTAACAAGTTGTTTAGTTTCCATGTGCGTGTAGGTTTTTGGTTATTTCCATTGTTGTTGATGTCCAGCTCTAGTCCATGGTGGTCCGATAGAATACAAGGGATTATCTCAATCTTTTTTTTTTCGTATTTTATTTTTTTTATCAGTTACATTTTGTTAACTATGTACCCCAGCCGTGTCCTGATCCCTCATTCCCTCCCAGTCCCTCCCTCCCTCCCTCCCTCCTCTCCACCGTGCCCCTTGCCAAGTCTACTGATAGGGGGGACCTCCTCCCCATTCATCTGATCCTGTTTTATCAGGTATCCTCAGGACTGGCTGCAAAGCTCTCCTCTGTGGCCTAACAGGACTGCTCCTCCCTTGGGGGGTGGGGAGGCCAAAGAGCCAGCCATTGATTTCCTGTTAGAAATAGTCCTTGTTCACCTCACTATGGGAAACCAATTGGTTACTGAGCTACCACAGGCTACATCTGAGCAGAGGTTCTAGGTTACATTCATACATTCCTTGGTTGCATGTCAGTCTCAGAAAAGACCCTGTGCCAAGATATCTTTGGTCCTTGTGGAGCTCCTATCATTTCCTCATCAGTCTAACTCCCCTTCTTTCTTATGATTCCCTGCACCCTGCCAAAGGTTTGGTCACGAGTCTTTGCTTTGAAAACACCACTAGTTAGAGTCTTTCCAATGCACTCAGTAGACTCCTGTCAATGTTCAATATGTATCCCATCTGTCTTTCAAAACGAGGATTGATAATCTTACCCCATGTCTGCTCTCTTGATTATCTTTTTTAAGTGTATAGATTTCATTATGTTTATTATATCTTATAGGTCTATATAAGTGAGTATATACCGTGTTTGTCTTTCTCCTTCTGGGATATTTCACTCAAGATGATCTTTTCTAGATTCCACCATTTGCCTGCAAATTTCATGATTTCCTCCTTTTTGATTGCTGAGTAGTATTCCATTGTGTAAAAATACCCCAATTTCTGTACCCATTCCTCCATTGATGGACATCTGGGTTGTTTCCAGGTTTTGGCTATTACAAATAAAGCTGCTATAAACATGGTTGAGCAAATATCCCTTTTGTGTACTTGAGCAAAGTTTGGGTATATACCTAGCAGTGGTATAGCTGGGTCATGAGGAAGAACTATTCCTAATTGTCTTAGAAAGCGCCAGATAGATTTCCAGAGTGGTTGTACCAGTTTAATTTCCCACCAGCAGTGGAGGAGGGTTCCCCTTTCTCCACAACCTCTCCAGCATGTGTTGTCCCTTGAGTTTTTCATTTTGGCCATTCTGATGGGTGTAAGGTGATATCTCAGGGTTGTTTTGATTTGCATTTCCCTGATGGCTAATGAGGATGAGCATTTCTTTAAGTGTTTCTCTGCCATTCGATATTCCTCTGTCGAGAATTCTGTGTTTAGCTCTGTTCCCCATTTTTTAATTGGATTACTTGGATTGCTGCTTTTCAGCTTGTTTGGTTTTTTGTATATACTCCATATTAGTCCTCTGTCAGATAAAGGGTTAGTGAAGATTCTTTCCCAATCTGTAGGCAGGCGTTTTGTTTTGATGACAGTGTCCTTTGCTTTACAGAAGCTTTTAAGTTTCATGAGGTCCCATTTATTTATTGTTGCTCTTAGAGCCTGTGCTGTTGGTGTTCTGTTCAGGAAGTTGTCTCCTGTGCCAATGAGTTCTAGACTGTTCCCCACTTTTTCTTCTAACAGATTTAGAGTATCTGGTTTTATGTTGAGGTCTTTGATCCACTTGGACTTTAGTTTTGTGCAGGGTGATAAATATAGATCTATTTTCTTTTTTCTGCATGTGGACATCCAGTTGGACCAGCACCATTTGTTGAAGATGCTGTCTTTTTTCCATTGAATGGTTTTGGCTTCTTTGTCAAATATCGAGTATTCATAGGTGTGTGGGTTTATTTCTGGATCTTCTATGCGGTTCCATTGATCCTCCTTTCTGTTTTTATGCCAATACCATGCAGTTTTTATTACTGTTGCTTTGTAGTACAACTTGAGATCGGGGATGGAGATACCTCCAGATGATCTGTTGTTGTACA
>NW_026589137.1:3358166-3369548 GCF_907164565.1 Psammomys obesus
ATTGCATTGAATCTGTAGATTGCTTTTGGCAGGATTGCCATTTTCACAATGTTAATCCTATCAATCCATGAGCATGGGAGATCTTTCCATCTTCTGAGATCTTCTTCAATTTCTTTCTTCAGAAACTTGAAGATTTCTCAAACAGGTCTTTCACTTGCTTGGTTAGTGTCACCCCAAGGTACTTTATGTGGTTAGTGGCTATTGTGAAGGGTGTTGTTTCCCTAATTTCTTTCTCGGCCCTTTTGTCTTTGGTATAAAGGAGGGCTTCTGATTTTTTTGAGTTGATTTTGTATCCTGCCACTTTGCTGAAGGTGTTTATCAACCGGAGGAGTTCTCTGGTTGAATTTTTGGGGTTGCTCATATACACTATCATATCATCTGCGAATAGTGACACTTTGACCTCTTCCTTTCCGATTTGTATCCCCTTGATCTCCTTTAGTTGTCTTATTGCTCTGGCTAGGACTTCAAGTACTATGTTGAAGAGGTAGGGAGAGAGTGGGCAGCCTTGTCTTGTCCCTGATTTCAGTGGGATTGATTTAAGTTTCTCTCCATTGAGTTTATGTTGGCTGTTGGCTTGCTGTATATTGCCTTTACTATGTTTAGATATGTGCCTTGTATTCCTGATCTCTCCAAGACTTTAAACATGAATGGGTGTTGGACTTTGTCAAATGCTTTTTCAGCATCTAAGGAGATGATCATGTGGTTTTTCTCCTTCATTTTGTTTATGTGGTAGATTACATTGATGGATTTCCGTATATTGAACCACCCTTGCATGCCTGGGATGAAGCCTACTTGGTCGTGGTGGATGATATCTTTGATGTGTTCTTGGATTCGGTTTGCAAGTATTTTATTGAGTATTTTTGCGTCAATGTTCATAAGAGAGATAGGTCTGAAGTTCTCTTTTTTTTGTTGGGTCTTTGTGTGGTTTAGGTATCAGGGTGACTGTTGCTTCATAGAATGAGTTTGGTAATGTATCTTCCGTTTCTATTTTGTGGAATAGTTTGAGGAGAATTGGTGTGAGCACCTCTTTGAAGATCTTGTAGAATTCTGCCCTGAAACCATCTGGCCCAGTGCTTTTTTTGGAGGGGAGACTGTGAATGACTGCTTCAATTTCCTTGGGGGATATAGGGCTGTTCAGTCTTTCTACCTGATCTTGACTTAATGTTGGAAGATGGAATATATCAAGAAAATTGTCCATTTCATTTAGATTTTCAAATTTTGTAGCATATAGGCTTTTGTAGTATGACCTAATGATTGTTTGAGTTTCCTCTGTGTCTGTAGTTATGTCACCCTTTTCATCTCTGATTTTGTTGATTTGGATAGATTCTCTCTGCTTTTTAGTTAGTTTGGCTAAGGGTTTGTCTATCTTGTTGATTTTCTCAAAGAATCATCTTTTTGTTTCATTGATTCTTTGAATAGTTTTATTTGTTTCTAATTGATTGATTTCAGCCCTGAGTTTGATTATTTCCAGCCTTCTGCTCCTCTTGGGTGTATCTGCTTCTTTTTTTTTCTAGTGTTTTCAGTTGGGCCATTAAGTTGTTTATATGTGCTGTTACGAATTTCTTCTAGCAGGCACTTAGAGCTATAAATTTTCCCCTGAGCACTGCTTTCAGTGTGTTCCATAAATTTGGGTATGTTGTCCCTTCATTTTCATTGAATTCTAGGAAGTCTTTAATTTCTTTCTTTATTTCTTCCTTAACCCAGCTGTTGTTGAGTCACAGGTTGTTCAGTTTCCATGTACGTGTAGGCAGTTTCTTATTTCTGTTGTTGTTGAGGTCCAGCTTAAGTCCATGGTGGTCAGATAGAATACAAGGGATTATATCAATGTTTTTGTATTTGTTGAGGCTTTCTTTATGACCAACTATATGGTCTATTTTGGAGAACGTTCCATGTGGTCCTGAAAAGAAGGTATACTCTTTTGAGTTTGGATGACAAGATCGGTAGACGTCTACTAGGTCCATTTGATTTAGGGTCTCTGTAAGTGTTTTTATTTCCCTATTTGTTTTCTGTCTAGTTGATTTGTCCCTTGGTGAGAGTGGAGTGTTGAAGTCTCCCACTATTAGGGTTTTAGGATCAATGTGTGATTTAAGCTTTAATATTGTTTCATTTACGAATGTAGGTGCTCTTGTATTTGGGGCATGGATATTCAAAATTGTGATGTCCTCTTGGTGGATTTTTCCTTTGATGAGAATATAGTGGCCGTCCTTATCTTTTTTGATTAATTTGGGTTGAAAGTCTATTTTATTATATATTAGGATGGCTACTCCCGCTTGTTTTCTGGAACCATTTGCTTGAAAGACATTTTTCCAGCCCTTTACTCTGAGGTAGTGTCTATCTTTGTTGCATAGGTGTGTTTCTTGGATGCAACAGAATGATGGATCCTGTTTCCGCAACCATTCTGTTAGTCTGTGTCTTTTTATTGGAGAGTTGAATCTGTTGATGTTGATAGAAACTAGTGACCAACAATTGTTACTTACTTTAGATGTGGTGTTGGTGGTGTCACTGAGTTTCATTGCTTGTCTTCTTTTGGTTTTTTTGTTGTGTAGTTATCTATTTCCTCTGTTTCCTTAGATGTAGTTGTTTTCTTTGGTTTGGAGTTTCCCTTCTAGTAACTTTTGTAGAACTGGGTTACTATGTAGATATTGTTTAAATTTGGTTTTGTCTTGGAATATCTTGAATTCTCCGTCTATGTTGATTGAAAGTTTTGCTGGGTATAGTAGTCTGGGTTGGAATCTGTCGTCCCTTAAGGACTGTATGATTTCTGTCCAGGCCCTTCTGGCTTTCATAGTTTTTGTTGAGAAATCTGGTGTGATTCTGATAGGTCTACCTTCATATGTTACTTGGCCTTTTTCCCTTGCTGCTTTTAGAATTTTTTCTTTGTTTTGTAGGTTCAGTGTTTTGACTATGATGTGACCTGAAGAATTTCTTTTCTGGTCTAGTCTACTTGTTGTTCTGTAGGCCTCTTGTATTTTTATGGCCATCTCCTTCTTTAAGTTGGGAAAGTTTTCTTCTATAATTTTCTTGAAAATATTTTCCGGAACTTTGAGCCTGATGTCTTCTTTTTCTTCTACTCCTATTATTCTTAGGTTTTGTCTTTTCATGGTGTCCTTGATTTCTTGGATGTTTTGTGTTTGGAACTTTTCTGATTTTATTTTTTCTTTGAGAGACGTGTCAATTTCCGCAAGTGTATCTTCGGCTCCTGAGATTCTTTCTTCCATTTCTTGTATTCTGTTGGTGATGTTTACCTTTGTAGTGCCTGATCATTTCTCTATGTTCTCCAGCTCCTGGTTTTTCTCTATTGGTGTTTTCTTTATTGATTCTAATTCTGTTTTCATGTCTTGCACCATTTCCTTCATCTGTTTGAATGTGGACTCCTGCTTTTCAATGATAGCTTCTATTTTTTTGTCCGTTTCCTCTCTATGTATCACTAATTGTGCCTCTACTTCTTTGGGTATAATTGCCTGTATTTCTATGAGAGCTTTGTTTATTTCTTCTTTATTTGCCTTCATTTGTGTGGACATTTCTTTGAGAGCTTTGTGCATTTCTTTTCTGTTTGCCTCATTTTTCGTGGTCATTTCTCTGAAAGTACGATTTGTTTCCTCTTGGTTAGTCTCGATATCTTTGGTTATTTCTCTGACGGCTTTGTTCATTTCATCTCTATGGGCCTCTAGTAGCTGGAGAAACATAGTTTTGAGGTAGTTTTCTTGTATATCTAGTGAATTGAAGTGTCCATTGTTTTGTGGGGTTGCTGGTGAGGTCATTGTGTCCTGATTTTTGTTGGGAGTGTTCTTAAGTCTGCCTCTAGCCATCTGGTTATTTATAATCCTCACTGGTTGTTCCTTGAGATTGTAGTTTGGGCTATGATCCTCTCTTTCTGTTTTCTGGACTGTTTTTTCAGGAAGATGAGAGAGGTTCACTGCTTTGGGAGTGTGCACTTTGTTTTCAGTTTTGCCTAAGTAAAGAATGTGACGCTGGCGCTATTTGCATGCGCTTTTAGCTGGCGCAGTGTGCATGTGCGGATTCTCTGATCATTGCAGTTGCCTGCAAGCCACTATTAAGCAGTTCTGACTGAGATCCAGGGATTGTCTGCCTGGATTACCCTGGTGGACCCACAAGGCAGAGGCTTCAATGTTGGGGTCGCTATCCCAAGAATCCCTCTGATGCCCACACTAGGAGTGTGGTTGCCAGGGATCTTGTCTGGTTGCTTCTGTGGAGAGGCCCTGGGTCTGGGGCAATCTCTTTTTAGAAGGCGCACTCACTCTCTTGCAGGACCAGTTGGAATGCACAGAGTTCTCCCTTGCTCACTACTCTCTGATTTGGTCCTGCTGCGGAAGTGCACGGGTAGGCTATCAGTCAGCTCTGTGACACTGTGGCCGCAGAACTCGGTGTCCAACTTTCCTGTGTGCTGCCTCTTTGTCCTTTCCCTCTGCCAGGAGGGGTTATGTTGACTGGTCCCTGGGTGGCACGGGAAAGAGTTAGGGTGAGTGTACTCAATCCCAGATCCTGGGCCCAGATCTCTCTGCCAGAAGCAGCCTAGCGGTAGAATCTATGTTTGCTGATCCCAAGAGAGTACCGGGTAGGGTTGAGTGTCTTCAGATCTAGAGCTTGGGTTTCTCTGCTAGGGGCCGCTGGAGAGAGGGTGCTGTGTCCTTGGCAGGCTGCCTCTCTGTCCTTCCCCTCTGACCTTCCCTTCTGCTAGGGCAAGCTTATGGTGGTGCTCTCAGGGGAGTGCCATCAGGGGTTGGGGCTTCTCAGTTGGATCCTGAGCTGGCGGCATTTCTCTGCGGGGGGAGGGGGGCGCTGGTGATAGAACTTGCTGATAGACCTTATTGCGCTGGACCCAGGAGAATCTCAGGACGGGTAGAATGACCACAGTCCCAGATCCTGAGCTGTAGTTTGTTTGCTAGGAGTGGCAGGCAGCACTGGAGTTCCGGCACTGTGAAGCTGCTGTGTGCCTCTTTATCCTTCCACTCCACTGCGGCAGGGTTATGGCGGCGTTTGGGGGAGTGCCCAAAAGGATTGGGTTTTCTCAGCCCCGATCTCGGGTGGGGTACAGACAATGTGGTCTGTGGCAGATTCTTCTGGATGCCTCCTGCCTCCTCCGAAGAGGGAGTAGGGATTTTGAGCTGGGCGCGCAGCTGAGATCCGTGTGTGGCAGGAGCTCAATTGTGATGGCGGCAGGTACCCGCCGAGGTCGGAGAGACCTTCCAGGGAAAGACTGGGTGATCGGTGACCAGTCTGTCAACTTTCCTTCCCCATTGGGTTTTTTTGCGACTGGGACTCCCAGCCTCATGCACCCATGTGCCCACCAATCAGCTTGGGAAACTGATCGGGACAAGCAGGCTTGCAGCACCAGCCCGGAGACCCAAATCCAGCATTAGCCAGGTTCTCTTCCGGGTTCTGGCTGGGCAGCCGAGAGTGGACCCGACCGATTCCCACGCCGTGGGAGCCTCCCCTCACCTGGGAAACATGATTGATCGCTGTTCTTTTAGGGCCCAGAGTTCAGTCTCCTGGTCGCTGTTCGGAGTGTGTTGTCCTGCTTCTCAGACACGGTGGTCTCCTGGTGCCACCATCTTGGCTCCTCCCTATCTCAATCTTTTTATATCTGTTGAGGTTTGCTTTGTGACCAGCTATATGTTCTATTTTGGAGAAGGTTCCATGAGGTGCTGAAAAGAAGGTATACTCTTTTGAGTTTGGGTGGAAAGTTCTGTAGACATCTATTAGGTCCATTTGATTTAGGGACTGTAAGCGCTTTTATTTCCCTATTTGGTTTCTGTCTAGTTGATCTGTCCCTTGGTGAGAGTGGGGTGTTGAAGTCTCCCACTATTAAGGTATTAGGATCAATGTATGATTTAGGCTTTAATAATGTTTCATTTATGAATGTAGGAGCTCTTGTATTTGGGGCATAGATGTTTAGAATTGTGATGTCTTCTTGGTGAATTTTTCCTTTGATGAGAATGTAGTGCCCCTCTATGTCTTTTTTGATTAGTTTTGGTTGAAAATCTATTTTATTAGATATTAGGATAGCCACTCCTGCTTGTTTTTTGGGTCCATTTGCTTGAAAAACTGTTTTCCAGCCTTTTACTCTGAGGTAATGTTTATCTTTGTTGCGTAGGTGTGTTTCTTGGATGCAGCAGAATGTTGGTTCCTGTTTCCGCACCCATTCTGTTAGTCTGTGTCTTTTTATTGGAGAGTTGAGTCCATTGATGTTGATAGATAATAATGACCATTGAATGTTATTTCCTATTATTGTGGAGTTGGCAATGTTACTGTGAATCATTGCTTGTTTGCTTTTGATTTTTGTTGGGAAATTATCTTTAACCTATGTTTTCTTGGGTGTATTTGTTTTCATTGGATTGGAATTTTCCTTCTAGTATCTTCTGTAGGGCTGGGTTGCTGTTCAAATATTGCTTAAATTTAGTTTTGTCGTGGAATATTTTATTTTCTCCATCTATGTTGATTGAAAGTTTTACTGGGTAAAGTAGTTTAGTTTGGCATCTGTGGTCCCTTAGGGCCTGCATGATATCTCCCCAGGCCCTTCTGGCTTTCTTAGTTTCTGATGAGAAGTCTGGTGTGATTCTGATAGGTTTGCCTTTATATGTTACTTGGCCTTTTGCCCTTGCTGCTTTTAGTATCTTTTCTTTGTTCTGTAGATTAAGTGTTTTGACTATGATGTGGCGTGAGGAGTTTCTTCTCTTGTCTAGTCTATTTGGTGTTCTGTAGGCCTCTTGTATGTTTGTGGATATCTCTTTCTTTAGGTTCAGAAAATTTTCTTCTATGATTTTCTTGAAAATATTTTCTGGACCTCGTAGCCTGGACTCCTCTTCTTCTTCAATTCCTATTATTCTTAGATTTTGCCTTTTCATGGTGTCCTTGATTTCTTGGATGGTTTGTGTTTGGGATTTTTCTGATTTTATTTTTGCTTTGAGAGAAGTATCAATTTCTGTGAGTGTATCTTCAGTACCCGAGATTCTCTCTTCCATCTCTTGTATTCTATTAGTGATGCTTACCTTTGTGATTCCTTCTCTTTTCTCTAAGTTCTTCAGTTCCAGTGTTTTCTCAGTTTGTGTTTTCTTTATTGATTCTAATTCTGTTTTCCTGTCTTGCAACATTTCCTTTATCTGTTTGAGTGTGGATTCCTGTGTCTCCAAGATGGTCTCTATTTTCTTGTTTGTTTCCTCTCTTAGTGCCTCTGCTTCTGCCTCCCATTGTTTGGCTATATTTGCATGTGTTTCTTTAAGAGCTTCTTCGTTCGCTTCGTTTTTCTTTGTTTCTATTAGGGAGGCCAAATCTCTGAAGGATTTTTTTGTATCCTCTTTAACTGTTTGAAACTCTATGACTATTTCTCTGAAAGATTTGTTGGTTTCCTCTTTATGTGCCTCAATTAACTGGATAATCATAGCTTTAAAATCATTTTCTTGTGTTTTTGCTGAGTTGGAGTGTCCAATAATTTTGGAGGTTGCCGGTGAAGCCATGATATCTTGGTTTGTGTTGGTTGTGTTCTTTCGCCGACCTCTGGCCATTTGGTTATCTGTAGTGTTCACTGTCTGTTCCTGGATTCTGCAGGTCAGACTGGTTTTCTCTGGTATCTGGAGAATTCTTCAAGAAAATGGGTGAGGTCTAATGGTTTCAGTGTGTGCGTTGGTTATTTAGCTATACCTGTAGAAGGAAAGTTCGCATGCGCAGAAGGACAAACGCGGGGTAGCGTGTGTTTGAGTGTGTGCTTGTGGGTGTGTCCTAAGGGACAGGGTGTTGGTGAATGAAGAGGCCTTCAGTGTGTGAGAGGGGTGCCCTGCAGGCACTGAAGTTTTGGGTTCGCAGGCACTAAGGGATCGCAAGCGCTGTTGAAGAATGCGCGCAAGTATTGATTTTACAAGTCTGCTGGTCTTTGGTGTCTATTCAACTGGTTTTCTGTCACTGAGGGGTTGGATGGCCCATACAATCACTGGCTGGGCATCCCTGTGTATTCTGTGCTGCCACTTGCAGACTTTGGGGTCTGGGAAGGGTTGTACTGTGGATCTGAGTCTCTGTGGCTAGCACTGTATTGGGCTTATGCTCTGGCGGGGTGGAGTACGGAGGTGCGTGCACTCCTGCAGAGCCGGGTGGTGGTGGTAGTGGCAAGGGGTGTTCCGAGGGTCAAGAGCTCGGCGAGAGGGCCCTAGGTGGCGTGTGTTCTTCTCTCAGTGGTGGCGTTCAGCAGGTCGTTACTACTCTCTGATGCAGCTGCGGGGTCTGGAGCCCTGCCTCCCTGCCTCCAACCGTCTTGGGTCCCAGACACTGAGCTTTGCGACTATGGTATCCGGGAAGAATTGTATTGTGGATCTGAGTCTCTGTGGTTAGCACTCAGTGGTTGGAGCTCTGTGATTGGGCCTGCGCTCCTCCTGTGAGAAGGTTTCTGGGGTTACTGCGCTCTGGCCACTTGGGACGTGAGCTCCACTGCACTTCCTGCTGCGGTCTAGCTTGGGATTGCGTCAGTGGGATGGGGGAGGGGACGCTCCACGGGTCTGGAGGGCCCTGAGTGAGACATGTGTCCAAGGAGGGGATGGGTGTTTAACGGGTGGTTACAGCAGCCCGCAGCTGTAAGGGGCCTGGAGCACTGTCTCTGCTGCCTTGATCTCCCGGATGTGAGCTTTGCGCTCAGCTGCCTGGTGCTGTGTGCGGGTTTCCCCGCCGGAGGCCCCGATAAGGGAAGCGCCCTATTTCCTTCCCAGAGAAGTCCGTGCCCGATCTAAATCTACTCGCACTCCACGCTTCTGTGGTGGCCCCTCTCCTTTAGAAAGCCCAAAAGTCCAAAATCTAGCTTCCATTGACTCTCCACTCACCAATTCCGGAGATTCATGTCTTCTGCCTCTCCAAAACGGTGCGCTCTGCTCGCCGCCATCTTGGAGTCTCTACTCTTCTTGTAATGCCTACTCCACACTATAATAATGATGATGATGATGATAAGGTAAGCTTCAAGTTAATTCTTTGAGAAAGGCACAATGTAATAATACTTTAATATTTTCTTTCATGTCCAACAGCAATTGATGTATTGAACAATTCCTTTTTAGAATGCCCCTCAACTAGAACTTTATTAGATGACTATGTTCAATTACGCACTGTGGTGGTGTGAATGATAAATGTCCCCTATAGGGTCATGTATTTGAACCCACTGTCTCCACTTGTTGGTGCTATTTGGGTCGGAGACATACAGCCTTGTTGAATGAAGTGCATCACTGGGGTTTTGAGAGTTCCATAGTCCTATTCACTTGCAGTTTTCTCTCTCTGCTTTGTGCTTGTAGTTGAAGACGTGATCACTTAGCTTTCTTTTCCAGCCACCTGCTGTCATACCCCCTCCATAATGGACTCTTACCACGCTGGAACTATAAGCCCAAATACATTTTCTCTTCCTTAAAGTTGCCTTTGGTTGTGTTATTTTATCATAGCAACAGAACATAACTAATACACTCATTCTTTGAAGTGTATGAAAAACAAGGAGTTTGGCTTCCATTTCAGTTGACATTTGGTATGATGACTCTATTTTGCTGTTTAGCTGATTTTCATTCATGATGTCTTTATTCCAACCACTAGTTTATATCTATGTGGTCTACCTCATCCCTTCCTCCTTCCCTCCCTCCTTACTTTCCTCCTTCTCTCCCTCCCTCCAACCTTCCCTCTCTTCCTCTTCAGTTCCTCTTTCTTGGTTGACTCTCATCTATATTTTGGAGAGGTAAACTAATTTGTATGTCATCAATTCTTTCCTTTCCCAATGTTATGAAACACAAACACATACACAAATACACACACACACACACACACACACATATATATATTTGGAAAAACTTAACAATTTAATATTTAAAATAAATACTCCAGTACATGCAAGGTAAAAACTTGACATGGGGAGAAATCACTCTATAGTGTAAATTAAAAAGTAAAACACAGTTATTTTCCTTAAATGCTGAACAACCATGAAATAATTTTCTCTGTTTAAAAAAACAACTTTCTGAATTGGTTTGTAGTTCGTAAGAGTACAAAGTGTCTCTCTCATCATGAATTTAATGCAGAAATCATTTTTCTTTAGGTAAGTGTGCAGAGTGATTCTTAAATTATATATTCATTGAAAAACATTTTGATACCGTGATATCAGAATATTTACTTATAGTTTTGGTCTTGGGGTAGTTTATTTCCTAGTAATTAAAACACTAAAAAAACTGGGCATAGTGGTTCATGCTTTAATCCCAGAACTCTGGAGGAAGAGGCAGGTGGCCATCTATTGGTTTGAGGTCATAGTGGGTTCTGAATGCCACTGTCAAATAGCCACACAGAAATATTCTGCCTCAAGAATGGACACAGAAATTGTGGTACATCTACACAATGGAATATTACTCAGCGATAAAAAAAAAAAAAAGGAAATCATGAAATTTGCAGGTAAATAGTAGGAACTGGAAAAGATCATCCTGAGTGAGATACCCCAGAAGCAGAAAGACCCTCACGGTATATACTCACTTATTTAGACATATAATATAGGATAAACCTACTAAAATCTGTACACCTAAGAAACTAATCAAGAGGGAGGACTCTGGCTATAATGCTCAATCCCCATCCTGAAAGGAAAAGAGGAAGGACATCAGAAGAAGAAGAAAACATGAAAGAAGTTAGGAGCCTGCCACAGAGGGCCTCTGAAAGTCACTGCCCTGCAGACTCTCAAAGCTGATGCTGAGACTTATGACCAACTGTTGCACAGAGTGCATGGAATCTTATGAAAGAAGTGGGAAATAGTAAGATCTGGAGAGGACAGGAACCCCACAAGGAGAGCAACAGAACCAAAAAATCTGAGTACAGGGGTCTTTCCTGAGACTCATACTCCAAACAAGTACCATGCATGGAGATAACCTAGAACCCCTGCACAGATGTAGCCCATGGCAGTTCAGTGTTCAAGTGAGTTCCATAGTAATGGGAAGAGGGACTGCCTCTGACATAAACTGATTGACCTGCTCTTTGATCACCTCCGCCTGAGGGGGAGCAACCTTACCAGGCCACAGAGGAAGACAATGCATCCAATCCTGATGAGATCTGATAGACTAGGATCAGAAGGAAGGAGAGGAAGTCCTCCCCTATCAGTGGACCTGGGGAGGGGAATGGGGAGGGACATTTGTGGAGAAGGGGGATGGAAGGTGGGATTGTGAACGGAGGTGGGAGGCGTTCATGGGGGGATAAAAAGTGAATAAAGTGTAATTAATAAAACTAAAATTAAAAAAATACTCTGTCTCATAGATAGATAGGAAGGTTGATGGATGGATGAATAGGTAGATAGATGGATAGATAGATAGTTCAACAGACAGATAGATAGATCGATAGATAGATAGATAGATAGATAGATAGATAGATAGATAGATAGAT
>NW_026589137.1:3369558-3422085 GCF_907164565.1 Psammomys obesus
GATAGATAGATAGATAGATAGATAGATAGATAGATAGATAGATAGATAGATAATAAAACATTAGAAAATGAAACAGATGGCTGAACTTGGGTTTAATATGTTTTACAGGACTATCTTCTGAGCGAAACTGCCTCCATCTTTAGAAGTTCTGCTGTGTCTGCACACAGAAGGTCATCACCTGACTCACTATTTACTTTTTGTCACAGCCTGTTTCCTGTTTAGTTTTCTTCATAGTAGGAGGGTTATGGAACTATGGGACCTACACCTATGTATCCAGCTACCTGTCACAACCAGTCTTATGCAATTCTACCCCAATTACACATGACTTTTTTGTTTGGAGGTAGGGCTAGAGGATGTAGATGGGAAAGGACTACAGAAGGGTACTTCATCTTTTGAACTGTGGGAAAGCTATCATCCTTGTTGTGTAAAGAATTTTTGGGGAAGAGCACCCATATTCTTGTATGTAACGGCTAACATAAGTCCTATAAGGAAGCAAAATGAACTAATTGGTTCCCCAGCTTGAACTTTGAAATTCATGGCTTTTACCTGAGCTTGTTTTTTGGCATCTAAGAGGAGGAGAGACACTTCTGCCTACCCCTGGAAAGAGTTTCAGGGACAAAGTATTCAGTTGTTCCTCAAGTTTAAAAAAAATTTACTTTTTACTGTGTGGGAGTGTGGAGGGAGGAGTGGTGTGTTGTGGTTCAGTGTAAAAAGATGTGCACCTTCCATGGAGCTCAGAAGATAACTTCAGAGCTCAGTGTTCTGATTCCAGTGTGGGTGCTTAGGCTTTTCAGGCTTGATACCAAGTGCCTTTACCCTCTTTTTACTACAGATAACAGCACAGCCCCAGAATTGCTCTAGGTACAGAGAATGAGAGACTGGGATGCTCACCCACAAATGAAACATTTGTATCACACCACCATCCTCTTGAGGCTCAAATATCCTCATGGAAGGGAGGGTGGAAAGAATATAAAATCCAGAAGTGATAAATGACTACCATGTAACTGTTTTCTGGATGTAACAGGTAAGTTGCACATTCTAAGTCACAGTGGTTATTATACCATGCAAATACCTGTGCAAGCTGAAGTCAGGCAAAATTTTAGCATAGAGAGGGAAGGTGTGCATGAAGTCCCACCTCTATAATTTGTTATTAGTAGCTAATAGCTTGTGAGCTTACAAAAGCTGTTTTGTGTTTTGTTTTTGTTGTTGTTGTTGTTGTTTTGTTTTGTTTTGTTTTAAGAGTGCAACACATGGGGTGAGTCTCAGATTGAGCCAGGCATTGTGTGACCATTTCATCAATCTCTGCACAATCTTTATCCTTGGACAACTTGTAGGAAGAGTAAATTTTGGATTGAAGTTTTTGTGGGAGAGTTAGTGTTTCCCTCCCTCAAGTAGGAGTCATGTCTACTTAAGAGGGAGTCCTGTTCAGTTTCCATTTCCCCTGCTACTAAGAATCTCCGCTAGAGTCACCATACCTTCCCTTATAACCCCCATGTCCCCAGGCTTCATGTGGTTTCCATAGTAAGGGGAACAGGGATATGGGCTGTTTCTGATATGGACTAGGTTGTCTGCTTTTTGATCATTTGCCCTACTAGGGCTTCCTCATCAGGCCACAAGGTTTTGAGATGATGAGACTTGATGAGCTGTAGTGGGTGGGTGAGGGTCTCTCCTTTTCTGAGGAATAGGGGAAGTGTGTGGGGGAAGATGGAGGGAGGATAGGACAGGGAAGAGAGGAGGGAGGAGGCTATGATCTGAATGTAAAGTGAATAAATTAATAAAATACTAAATTGAAAGGAAAAAATGCAGAGTGAAACAGATGGTAGGTCCACTGTGTTCCGGAGGATTCCACACACTCACCAATATTTGGGCAACACAAATATACTCTATGCGTATTAAAATTAAAATAAAAAAAGGAACTTGGATGAGTATGGAGGTGGTAGTGTTTGTTGGAGGAATTGGGGGGGTGAGACAATAATAAAAATAGTTACGCAATCTTCAGAGAATTAAATGTCATTTTTCTCAGTATCTGCTTTTATTACAGAGCACAAGGAGTCTAATGTAAAAGTGGAGGGATAGAAGAACCCAGAGGGGACAGGAGCTCTACAAGGAAACTAACAAAGCCAAAAAATATGGGCCTAGCGTGGCCTGTAGAGACTGATGTACCAACCAAGTACCATGCATGGGGAGGACCTAGGCCCACTGCTCAGATGTAGCCTATAGGCAGTCTCTATGTGTGTCACCTAGTAAGGGGAGCAGGGGCAGTCTCTGACACGAACTCTGTTGCCTGCTTTTTGATCACATCCCACTGGTGGGGTGGCCTTTCCAGGTCACAGAGGAAGAGGATCCAGGCAGTCCTGATGAGACTTGATAATCTAGGGTCAGATGGTAGGGGAGCAGGGCTCCACCTTTCTGAGAACTAGGGGAGTGGGATGAGGGAAAGAGAGAGGGAATGTGGGACTTGGAGGCAACAAGGGAGGGGGACTATGATAAGGATATAAAGTGAATAAATTAAAACAAAATTTAAATTAAAAAATTCAAAATAATAATAAAATGTTATTTTTTAAAAAGGTCTCATTCTTACCCTATCTCTGACTACTCCTTCCTTCCCTGCTGTAACTTGAAAGTCCTACAGTTTGTAAATTGTTCCATTGTTCTTCATGTAAATATACTCACAAGAATGTATATTATCTCTACCATTTCTTAACTCTTTTTTTTTGTTTTTGTTTCAGTTTGTTTGTTTCTAAGACTAGCTTCCTCTATGTACCCTTGGCTTTCCTGGACTTTCTTTGTAGACCAGGCTGGCCTTGAACTCCCAGAGACCTTCTTGCCTCTGCCTACCCAAGTAATGAAATTACAGGCCTACACCACCACTCCTGGCTACATAAAACATTTTTTATTTTACCTAAGCTGTTCTTTGTTGTTTCTTTTTATTGGTATTTGGGATCCTTCCACATGACAGAAGCAATCTTTCTCATTACCCAGAAAAATATGTAATCATTTCCTTCATATAAACTGTTTCCAAAACAGTGTTTAATTATTTTTTATTTTTATGTTTGGTTATTTCATCACATAGCCCTGTACATAAAACATTTCTTATCTGTGCAGGCACACATCTAAGGGATGAACTCCCTGAAAATTGGATTCTTGGGTCAAAAGATCAAAACATTCATAATTTTGGTAGCTGTTACCTAATTCCCGACAAGATATAGTACCCATTTACATTTTCAAATGTAGTTCATTATGAGAGTGTTTGTTTTTCCCACATCCTGAAAAAATGTGGACAGTGTTCTATCGTTGTACTACATGGTAGTTGAGATTGCAGTTTTACAGCAGCTGTCATGGCAATGCTTAAAAATGAGGGCCACAGGGTCTAACCAGATATTTTTCCTCCTGGGCCTGAGCTGAAGGAGAATAATTTAAAAATAAGATGAGAATTTTTTTTTTTTTTTTTTTTTTTTTTTTTTTTTTAAAAAAAAACTTTTTTCTAACCTGATGGAAGCAATGGGATAAGTATGTACCTTATCTGAAATGTCATATATTTCTTAGAAAATGAATGGAAATCCATTAGACTCTGTAGTGTTCCGTTTCCTAGAGAGTTAAGTGCTTGTTCATTTTGAGGGTTTTGCAGTGGCCTATGGTTTTATTTTTTTGACATTTTCATAACACTTTGTCTGGGGTGCTAGATTGGATATTTTAACAGAGCACAGTTGGAGATAGAAAATAGAATGGAAGTGACCTTTTAGACTAACTGTTACCAAAGAAAATGCAGTTGGCTGATATATCCATATATGCTCATCATTAGTGACAGTGTATTCAGGATGAGGGGATTTTACTGTCACACAAGGTCTGATTAAGTGAATTTGCCATTTATTTTTCTTCTCTCTCAAAACCCTTTCTTCTCCTGGTCATGGATCCACTCTTTCTTGAGTTGTCTATACTCTGCTAGCTGATTCAGTGCCTCTTCTGTTAACCTATTTCTACTTAGATCCTCCAGAGTTTTAAAGCCTTTTGCTGTTACTGACTGTTTTCTATAGAAATGGTTTTACATTTTTTCCCACATTTGACTCTTTTCTTTAAAATGAGATAAATTGATTTATTTAATTTAGTTATTATCTATTTTTACCTTTGAAATTAAAATATAATTACAGCATTTCCCTTTTCCATTTCTTCTTTCCATTTTTTCCAATGTACCTCAGCTCTATCTTTCAAGTTCATGGCCTCTGGATTCTTTCTTTAATTATTGTTATATACATATTCCTAAGTACATGAATACTGTATTCTCAGTCCATATAATGTTATACACAGATGCGCACGCACATGCGCTCACACACACACAATTTTAGGTTTTTGCATTGGATAACCAATTGGAGGCCGGCTCCTTTTGGCCTGTCAGAAGGATTCTCCCAGTGGGAGAATGTTTTCTCCCAATCTCAGGGAGACTATACCAATGAGGTCTTAATAATATGCTTACCTAAACAAGATCTGTAAGAAAGTATTTTATTTTATATGAGTAGGAGGCATCAGATTCACTGGACCTGGAGTTACAGAAGATTTTGAGCCATGGTGTGAGTGATGGGAATCAACCCAAAT
The DNA here is from genome assembly GCF_907164565.1 of Psammomys obesus. Classification (NCBI taxonomy): domain Eukaryota; kingdom Metazoa; phylum Chordata; class Mammalia; order Rodentia; family Muridae; genus Psammomys; species Psammomys obesus. The sequence goes on from NW_026589137.1 coordinate 3,374,149, forward strand.
ATCTTCAAGAGTAGCAATTACTTTTAATCACCAAACCATGTCTTCAGTACTCCCATTTGACTCTTAAATGTTCACTGTCAGACCTATCTGCAGTTGCATTTATGTTGTTGAATATTAGTATTTATTATAGATTTACCTATTAGTTAAGCAGGAATTATTTGTAAGCCAGCTATATACCCAAATCACTACACAGAGACTTGAATTTATTTAATTAACCTAGAGCACAATGCTGGGCAATAGTTACTGACTGCATCCTGAACCTCCAAGCCCGCATAACTTCCTACCATTCAGATTTTACCCATTGTACTTACTTTTAGTCTTATCTTAGGTCCTGTTCATCTTTCCACCTAGTTCTAAGTCCTGTACTGATTATCATCACTCTCCAACCTTCCACTAGCTTCATTCTCCTCTCCTCTGGACCAGGATTTCCCACCCTATTCTCTTCATTGCACAGCATTGGGGTTGCTTGTTTTATTGACAATACAGGGAACAAATGGTGGCATGTTTACACAAACTTGAGACAGGTGATGCTTAGAATAAACATCACAATGCAATGTCCACTTTGAAACCAGGTAGTGCGGTAGAAAATTCAGTATTTAATGAACAAGAGTAAATTTTATATATTTCACAAGAATATTATGCCAACATTTCCCCATTTAAGTCCAATAAAAAGCTCCTTTTCTTTCATGGATATAACCTAGAACCCCTACTCAGACACAGCCCATGGCAGCTCAGTATTCAAGTGGGTTCACTAGTAAGGGGAACAGGGACTATCTCTGATATGAACTCAGTGGCTGGCTCTTTGACCTCCCCTCCTCCCCTGAGGGAGGAGCAGCCTTGCTAGGCCACAGAGAAGGACACTGCAGCCAGTTCTGATGAGACTTGATAAGCTAGGGTCAGATGGAAGGGGAAGAGGACCTCCCTTTTCAGTGGACTTAGAGAGAGGCAGAGAGGAGATGTGGGAGGGAGGGTGAGTTTGAGAGGGGGCTACAGCTGGGATACAAAATAAATAAACTGTAATTAATATAAAAATAAAAAAATATCATTTAAAAAGTTATGAAAACGATTAGGTAAGATTTAAATGTCCAATGTCCAGTTCACATTCATTTGGCAACTTAGGAGAAAGTATTTGATTATCTATCCTATCTCACCAAGTTTAGAGTTCTATGCCTAAGTTAAATTTTATACTTGTTGATATTACCTATATGAAAACATTTTCTTAAATTTTAAATAACTTAAGCTAAATTGTGAAACTATAATTATTTGGTCTTCAACACCATCAGAGCCTTGAGATGGAATAAAATTATTTACTGGAGTAAATAGGAAGTTGATGTTAGCAGCTTCCAAAAAAAATTGACAGAGACAGTTTGGTGCCTGAACCATCACCCATAACTCTCTATAATACTGGAGCATCATCTTCAGCCTTCTGGCTCAGAATATTTGACAAACATTTATGTGAAACAGGAACTCTTTAGGACATCCTTACCCTGTCTTGGCAGAGTTCGTCAGTAGACTTGTCCTGCATTTCAACTTGCTCATTTTTGTCAGAATTCTGTCTGTCATGAAACGATGGCATTTTTTTTTTTGCCCAGTTGGCTTGTTAGCCACATTTGAAGCCATCCCCATATGGAGGTTTTTTGATATTCATCATCTTCCTTAAGGTACGTGGAGTGCTGCCAGGAGATTACCTGTCTCATTGTCAAAGAACCTTTAAAATAATGAAACCATTTTTAAATGCCATATTCTGTAGGTCTCTGAAGTTTTTGAAGACTTACCTATCTTTTTATAATCGACCTGTCTATGAAATCATATCTATCTGTTAAACCTAGGATGTATATTCCTGACAAATTAGACTAGTGTCTGACATGACTATGACTTGATTAACTAACAATTAACTATTACCTAATACCCTAAACAGTTTGTAATAGCAGTTTAAAAGTATTGGAAGTAACCTTGAATTTTTATCAATATACAAAAATTTACCAAATTTTGCATCAATATTCAAAATTCTATACCAGAGTTAAAATAACCTTATTTGAGAAAAAATAAAGTCTTAAGTGGTGTTGATTCAACAATCTACCTTTTCTCACATTCTTCCTCTAAGATATCCCTGTATTCCCCTTTCTTTCCTTTTTTTTTAAGATTTATTTATTTATTTTATGAGAACTACATCTGTTTACACTTGCATGCCAGAAGAGGGCATCGGATCACATTATAGCCTTTGGGGTCCACTATGTGGTTTCTGGGAATTTAACTCAGGACCCCTGGAAGAACATCCAGTGCTCTTAATCTCTAAGCCATCTCTGCAGCCCTCCGTTCTTTCTTTTCAACCCCTTTTCTCCTTATCTAAGAAAGAAATAGAGAAGAGTAGAATGAAAGGAGAGAAATCCTTGAGCCTAACCTTGTTTCTCCATGAATAAGAACATTACTAATTTATAACCATCTCCCAATGACAATAACCATTCATAGCCACAGAAAACAAACAAAAACTTACCCACCCACCCCCCCCTTAAAGAAATTGGATGTCGCTGGAGAGGTTGTGGAGAAAGGGGAACCCTCCTCAGTTGATGGTGGGAATGTAAACTGGTACAACCACTCTGGAAGTCAATCTGGTGCTTTCTCAGAGAAGTAGGAATAGTGCTTCCTCAAGACCCAGCTATACCACTCCTAGGCATATACCCAAAATTTGCTCAAATACACAACAAGGACATTTGCTCAACCATGTTTGTAGCAGTTTTATTTGTAATAGCCAGAACATGGAAACAACCCAGATGTTCCTCAACGAAGGAATGGATACAGAAATTGTGGTATTTTTACACAATGGAATACTACTAGGCCTTGGTAGCTCAGTAACCAATTGAATTCATAGTAAGGGGAACAGGGACTATTTCTGACAGGAACTCAATGGCAGGCTCTGACCTCCCCACCCCCAAGGGAGGAGCAGTCCTGCTAGGCCACAGAAGAGGACTTTGCAGCCAGTCCTGAAGATACTTGATAAACCAGGGTCAGATGAAAAGGGAGGAGGTCCTCCCAAATCAGTGGACTTGGAAAGGGGCAGGGAGGAGATGAGGGAGGGAGGAAATGAGGGAGGGAGTGTTTGGTAGGGAATGAGGGAGCAGAATACAGCTGGAATACAGTAAATAAAATGTAACTAATATAAATAAATAAATAAATAAATAAATAAATAAATAAATAAATAAAATTAAGAAAATAAATTGGATGTTGGTCTCATGAATTTCTTTGAGCTGACATTTTGAACTCATAGAAATCCTGTTAGGGGGCCCAAAGGAAATTGGGGAAAAATGGTTAATTAAGCAAGCATTAACATTTGTGGTCCAGTCTTTAAATGTTGGGAAATTTTAGGCTTAATGGAAGTCCTGTTTGGAACAGTCTAAAATGCTGGACCAATTGTGATTAGTAGCTTTCTTCAAAGCTCTCTTGGTAGCATGCTTTGATGAGAAACAGCAATTGAAGCAGTTGAGACAGGATGTAGCAGAATGCTGGAACATGCAAGTTGCTGGAATAGATGTGTCAGTGTCTCAGCATTCTGGAAGTATGAATTTTGTCAGGATTGATACAGCATCTCCAGTGTCCAGTTCTTTTTTTCTGAAAATATACACTTTCTCACGAGCATTATACAGCTCTAAAATTGTAAATGTATGAGATGTGCAGGATGCATAGATCAATTAAGGATGGTTCTCTGTTCTTTGTATGAGCAGAAGAAAGACATCTGTAAGTCTTTATTTATGCCACATGAAAAGATGGGATGTACATGTCATAGGGATTCTGTAGCCCATAAGAATTATTGGCTATGCATAGACATCCATGTCTGAACCAGTTTCAAAGCTATCCCCAGATAGTGGGATCAGCAGTATAAGATACCATTATTATTGAGCATACGATCATCATGTTGAAATCAAAATAAAGTTGTAGAGATCAAAATATCTTTTTGGGGGGACCCTTGGGTCCCTGTTGTATTGGTCCAAGCTGCTACCTATCTCCCAAGAGAAGCTCTCCCATTAGAGAGATAAGCTGGTTGTCCTGAGCAATAGAAAAGGCATGTTTTAAGTAAACTTTATATAAAGTTTTTAATTTAGAGTTTAAACATACCCTAGGCATCTTGTACCTCTTTAGAGGTTTAGGCCTAGATTATTATACATGTTGTAGCTATTTTTGTCTTATTCCCTTTTCTATACAGAATGGGGGTTATGCCTCTATAGCCAAACTTCATATACTCCCTTTTTATCTTTAACATTTAAGCATACCCTAGGCATCTTTTTTTTTATTACTTTTTTTCGTATTTTATTTTTTTCTTATCAGTTACATTTTATTAACTATGTACCCCAGCCGTGTCCCGATCCCTCATTCCCTCCCAGTCCCTCCCTCCCTCCCTCCTCTCCACCGTGCCCCTTGCCAAGTCCACTGATAGGGGGGACCTCCTCCCCATTCATCTGATCCTGTTTTATCAGGTATCCTCAGGACTGGCTGCAAAGCTCTCCTCTGTGGCCTAATAGGACTGCTCCTCCCTTGGGGTTGGGGTTGCTCAAGTACCCTAGGCATCTTATACATAGATTTTTACATTGGTTTTGGTTGTTTTTTGGCTTATCCCCCCTTTTTTTTTGATATGGGATGAATGGTTCGGCCTTTTAAATACATGAATTGCAATATTTGAGTTTCTAGGATTTAAGTAGGCTGGCATGTTCTTTGCCACCTGTAAGCCCCCTGTGTCCTTTATGCATCAGGCATGATTGACATTTGCCCTACCCCCTGTGAAAATGCCTCACATTTTAAAGGATAAAATGGAGTCAAGAGTAGTGTGAAACCTTTATCTAGTCAGCATTTAAAAGTTTTTTGATGTAGAAGACATGCAGTTTTCATGTTTGTCTCCCAGCCTAATTTTTTTTTTTTCTTTTTAGTTACATTTTGTTAACTCTGTGTCCCAGCTGTATCCCGCTCCCTCATTCCCTCCCCAACCCCACACTCCTTCCCTGGTCTCCTCCCTGCCCCTTTCCAAGTCCACTGATAGTCCTCCCCTTTCATTTGACCCTGTTTTATCAGGTATCTTCAGGGCTGGCTGCAAAGTTCTCCTCTGTGGCCTAACAGACTGCTCCTCCCCTGGGGGGGGAGGTCAAACAGCCTGCCCTTGAGATCCTGTTAGAAATACTCCGTGTTCCCCTTACTTTGGAAAACTACTTGGTTACTGAGCTACCACGGGCCACATCCGAGCAGAAGTTCTAGGTTATATCCATAGATGGTCCTTGGTTGAGTGTCAGTCTCAGAAAAGACCCTGTGCCCAGATATATTTGGTCCTTATAGAGCTCCTATCCTTTCCATATCATACTAACTTCCCTTCGTTCATATGATTCCCTGCACTCTGCCCAGGGTTTGGTTATGAGTCTTAGTGTCTGCTATGAAACACTGCTAGGTAGAGTCTTTCACATGCCTTTTGTGGTAGACTCCTGTCATAAGTTCAATGCACATCCCATTTGTCTTTCTAAATGAGGATTAATCACCTTCGCCTGTGTCCACTTTCTTGATTATCTTCTTTAGGTGTGTAGATTTCATTATGTTTATCATATCTTGTAGGTCTATATAAGCGAGTATATACCAAGTTTGTCTTTCTCCTTCTGGGATACTTCACTCAGAATGATCTTTTCTAGATCCCACCACTTGCCTGCAAATTTCATGATTTCTTCCTTTTTGATTGCTGAGTAGTATTCCATTGTGTAAAAATACCACAATTTCTGTATCCATTCCTCCATTGATGGACATCTGGGTTGTTTCCAAGTTCTGGCTATTACAAATAAAGCTGCTACGAACATGGTTGAACAAATGTCCTTGTTGTGTACTTGAGCAAATTTTGGGTATATACCTAGGAGTGGTATAGCTAGGTCTTGAGGTAGCACTACTCCTAGTTGTCTGAGAAAGCGCCAGATTGACTTCCAAAGTGGTTGAACCAGTTTACATTCCCACCAGCAATGGAGGAGGGTTCCCTTTTCTCCACAACCTCTCCAGCATGTGCTATCACTTGAGTTTTTCTTCTTGGCCATTCTGATGGGTGTAAGGTGAAATCTCAGGGTTGTTTTGATTTGCATTTCCCTAATGGCTAATGAGGTTGAGCATTTCTTTAAGTGTTTCTCTGCCATTCGATGTTCCTCTTTCGAGAATTCTCTGTTTAGCTCTGTTCCCCATTTTTTAATTAGATTACTTGGTTTGTTGCTTTTCTGCTTCTTTTGTTCTTTATATATACTGGATATTAGCCCTCTGTCAGATAAAGGGTTGGTGAAGATTCTTTCCCAATCTGTAGGCTGTCTATTTGTTTTGATGACAGTGTCTTTTGCTTTACAGAAGCTTTTCAGTTTCATGAGGTCCCATTTATTGATTGTTGCTCTTAGAGCCTGTGCTCTTGGTGTTCTGTTCAGGAAGCTGTCTCCTGTGCCAATGAGTTCTAGGCTGTTTCCCACTTTTTTTCCAACTGATTTAGAGTATCTGGTTTTATGTTGAGGTCCTTGATCCACTTGGACTTTAGTTTTGTGCAGGGTGATAAATATGGATCTATTTTCATTTTTCTGCATGTAGACATCCAGTTGGTCCAGCACCATTTGTTGAAGATGCTGTCTTTTTTCCATTGAATGGATTTGGCTTCTTTGTCAAATATTGAGTATTCATAGGTGTGTGGGTTTATTTCTGGGTCTTCTATGCGATTCCATTGATCCTCCTTTCTGTTTCTATGCCAATACCATGCAGTTTTTATTACTGTTGCCCTGTAGTACAGTTTGAGATCAGGAATTGAGATAGCTCCAGATGATCTGTTGTTGTACAGGATCGTTTTGGTGATTCTGGGTATTTTGTTTCTCCATATGAAGCTGAGAATCTTTTTTTCAAGGTCTGTAAAGAATTGAGTTGGTATTTTGATGGGAATTGCATTGAATCTGTAGATTGCTTTTGGCAGGATGGCCATTTTCACAATGTTAATCCTACCAATCCATGAGCACGGGAGATCTTTCCATCTTCTGAGATCTTCTAAAATTTCTTTCTTCAAAGACTTGAAGTTTTTCTCAAACAGGTCTTTCACTTGCTTGGTTAGAGTCACACCAAAGTACTTTATGTTATTAGTGGCTATTGTGAAGGGTGTTGTTTCCCTAATTTCTTTCTCAGCCTTTTTGTCTTTGGTGTACAGGAGGGCTTCTGATTTTTTTGAGTTGATTTTGTATCCTGCCACTTTGCTGAAGGTGTTTATCAGCTGAAGAAGTTCTCTGGTTGAATCTTTGGGGTCGCTCATGTATATTATTATATCATCTGCAAATAGTGACACTTTGACCTCTTCCTTTCCGATTTGTATCCCCTTGATCTCCTTTAGTTGTCTTATTGCTCTGGCTAGGACTTCAAGTACAATGTTAAAGAGATATGGAGAGAGTGGGCAGCCTTGTCTTGTCCCTGATTTCAGTGGGATTGATTTAAGTTTCTCTCCATTGAGTTTGATGTTGGCTATAGGCTTGCTGTATATTGCCTTTACTATCTTTAGGTATGTGCCTTGTATCCCTGATCTCTCCAAGACTTTAAAAATAAATGGGTGTTGGACTTTGTCAAATGCTTTTTCAGCATCTAAGGAGATGATCATGTGGTTTTTCTCCTTCATTTTGTTTATGTGGTGGATTACATTGATGGATTTCCATATGTTGAACCACCCTTGCATTCCTGGGATGAAGCCTACTTGGTCATGTTGGATGATATCTTTGATGTGTTCTTGGATTCGGTTTGCAAGTATTTTATTGAGTATTTTTGCATCAATGTTCATAAGAGAGATAGGTCTGAAGTTCTCTTTTTTTGTTGGATCTTTGTGTGGTTTAGGTATCAAAGTGACTATGGCTTCATAGAATGAGTTTGGTAGTGTTCCTTCTGTTTCTATTTTATGGAATAGTTTGAGGAGAATTGGTGTTAGTATTTCTTTGAAGGTCTTGTAGAATTCTGCGCTGAAGCCATCTGGTCCAGGGCTTTTTTTGGAGGGGAGACTGTTAATGACTGCTTCAATTTCCTTGGGAGATATAGGACTATTCAATTTTTCTACCTGATCTTGACTTAATTTTGGTAGATGGAATCTGTCAAGAAAGTTATCCATTTCATTTAGATTTTCAAATTTTGTGCCATATAGGCTTTTGTAGTATGACCTAATAATCGTTTGGATTTCCTCAGTGTCTGTAGTTATGTCCCCATTTTCCTTTCTGATTTTGCTGATTTGTATGGTTTCTCTCTGCTTTTTAGTTAGTTTGGCTAAGGGTTTGTCTATCTTGTTGATTTTCTCAAAGAACCAGCTTTTTGTTTCATTTACTCTTTGGATAGTTTTATTTGTTTCTAATTCATTGTCTTCAGCCCTTAGTTTGTTTATTTACAGCCATCTGCTCCTTTTGGGTGTATCTGCTTCTTTTTTTTCTAGGTTTTTCAGTTGGAACATTAAGTTGTTTGTATGTGATGTTACGGATTTCTTCTTGTAGGCACTTAGTGTTATAAATTTTCCTCTGAGCACTGCTTTCAATGTGTCCCATAAATTTGGGTATGTTGTGCCTTCATTTTCATTGAATTCTAGAAAGTCTTTAATTTCTTTCTTTATTTCTTCCTTGACCCAGCTGTCATTGAGTAGTAAGTTGTTCAGTTTCCATGTGCGTGTCGGCTTTTTGTTGTTTCTGTTGTTGTTGATGTCCAGCTTTAGTCCATGGTGGTCAGATAGTATACAAGGGATTATTTCAATCCTTTTATATCTGTTGAGGCTTGCTTTGTGACCAACTATATGGTCTATTTTGGAGAAGGTTCCATGTGGTGCTGAAAAGAAGGTGTACTCTTTTGAGTTTGGGTGAAAAGATCTGTAGGCGTCTATTAGGTCCATTTGATTTAGGGATTCTGTGAGTGCTTTTATTTCCCTATTTGGTGTCTATCTGGTTGATCTGTCCGTTGATGAGAGTGGGGTGTTGAAGTCTCCCACTATTAAGGTATTAGGATCAATGTATGATTTAAGCTTTAATATTGTTTCATTTACGAATGTAGGTGCTCTTGTATTTGGGGCATAGATATTCAAAATTGTGATGTCCTCTTGTTGGATTTTTCCTTTGATGAGAATATAGTGGCCCTCCTTATCTTTTTTGATTAACTTCCGATGAAAGTCTATTTTATTAGATAGTAGGATGGCTACTCCAGCTTGTTTTCTGGAACCATTTGCTTGAAAAACATTTTTCCAGCCCTTTATTCTGAGGTAGTGTTTATCTTTGTTGCATAGGTGTGTTTCTTGGATGCAACAGAATGTTGGGTCCTGTTTCCGTAACCATTCTGTTAGCCTGTGTCTTTTTATTGGTGAATTGAGTCCATTAATATTGATAGATAATATTGACCAATGCATGTTAGTTCCTTTTGTAATGGAGTTGATGATCTTACTTTGTTTCATTGCTTGTTTTCTTTTCATTTTTGTTGGGATATTATCTGTATGCCCTGTTTTCTTGGGTGAATTCGTTTTCGTTGGATTGGAGTTTTCCTTCTAGTATCTTCTGTAGGGTTGGTTTGCTGTATAGATATTGCGTAAATTTAGTTTTGTCATGGAATATTTTGTTTTCTCCATCTATGTTGATTGAAAGCTTTGCAGGGTACAGTAGTCTGGGTTGACATTTGTGATCTCTTAGAGTCTCCATGATACTTGCCCAGGCCCCTCTGGCTTTCATAGTTTCTGATGAGAAGTCTGGTGTGATTCTGATAGGTCTACTTTCATATGTTACTTGGCCTTTTTCCCTTGCTGCTTTTAATATCTTTTCTTGTTCTGTAGATTTAGTGTTTTGACTATGATGTGACGTGATGTGTTTCTTTTCTGGTCTAGTCTATTTGGTGTTCTGTAGGCCTCTTGTATATTTATGGACATCTCTTTCTTTAAGTTGGGAAAATTTTCTTCTATGATTTTCTTGAAAATATTTTCTGGACCTTGGAGCCTGGAGTCTTCTTTTTCATCAATTCCTATTATTCTTAGATTTTGTCTTTTCATAGCATCCTTGATTTCTTGGATATTTTGTGATTGGAATTTTTCTGATTTTAATTTTTCTTTGAGAGAAGTATCAATTTCTGCAAGTGTGTCTTCAGCTCCAGAGATTCTCTCTTCCATCTCTTGTATTCTGTTGGTGATGCTTACTTTTGTGGTTCCTGATCTTTTCTCCAAGTTCTCCAGCTCAAGAGTTTTCTCATTTTGTGTTTTCTTTATTGATTCTAATTCTGTTTTCATGCCTTGCATTATTTCTTTCATGTGTTTGAATTTGGATTCCTGTCTCTCTACGATGGACTCTATTTCTTTGTTCATTTCCTTTTTGTATGCCACTAATTTTTTCTCTACTTGTGCCTCTATTTGTTTGGTTATGTTTGCCTGTGTTTCTTTAAGGGTTTTGTCTATTTCTTCTTTCTTTACCTCCAATTGACCGGCCAACTCTTTGAAAGATTTGTTCATTTCCTCCTTATGAGCCTCAAATAATTTAGCAAGCATGGCTTTAAGGTCATTTTCCTGTGCTTCTGATGAATTGGAGTATCCATCGATTTTGGGGTTTGCTGGTGAAGTCATGATGTCCTGATTTATGTTGGAAGTGTTCTTTCGCCTACCCCTGGCCATTGGCTTATCTGAGACCTTCCCTGTTTGTTTCTGGATTCTGCCGATCAGACTGGTACTGTCTCTCTCTCTCGAGTCTGTAGAATTCTTCAGGAAGTTGAGAGAGGACCCGTGTACTGAGGACTAGCTCTACCTGTGGGCGGAAAGTACGCAGGCGCAAAACAGAGGCAAATGCAAGTGTGCATGCGTGTGTATATGTGTGTGTGTGTGTGTGTGTGTGTGTGTGTGTGTAAGTGGGCGTGGGTGTGTGTCTCGAGGGACAGAGTGATGGCTAATGTTGAACCCTTCAGTGTGTGGGAGGGGCTCTGAAATGTATATGTCGCAGGCGCTAGTGATGATCGCAGCGCAATTTCTGGCATTAACTGCCTTAACTCCTCAATTAGACCCACAGAGCAGGAACTTCAATGTTCCAAGTGCCCCTCTGTTTCCCAAAGTGGGTATATGTGTGGGAGGGGGTTCAATGCCTGTCTTCTGTTTCAGAAGGACCCAGGATCAGTGGAGCTGCAGATTCTCAAGGGTGCACTCACTTACAGGCAGGTCACTTGGCAGAGATCGGGGTATCTGGGCTCTCTGCTCTCTGGTTTGGCCCTGCTTCTTTGATGTGCTCCGCCAGTTCCATGCTGTTGTCACTGCCAGGTTATGAGGTCTTGCTGCAGCTGGAGATTTCAGGGTGGTCACGTCAGTGGGAATCGGGGTAACCAGCCTTTCTGTTCTCTGGTTTGGCCCTGGTTAGTCTTAAACTGGAGGGCTGATGTGCCCCGCCAGCTCAGTGCTGCTCTGCTGCCAGGTTAGAAAGTCCCGCTGTAACTGGAGACTGGGTTGCTAGTCCAGATGCTTTCTGGGAAGTCCTGGGGTCTCTTTACTGTGCTCTCCAAGCTTCGGAGGCCCAGCGCCTGGTGTGTCTAGCTTGTATGGCATTTCTGTCTGGTTTTGGTGAGTATATAGCGTATTCTCTGTCACTGTGGGATTGGGCGGGCCATACTGTCAGTGATGGCGTTCCTGCGGAGCTAGTATGGCGTCTAGCAGACTCGGGCCCTGGGAGGATGGTGCAGCTGCCGCGCGAATCTGGGGCTCCGATACACAGTATTGCTGGCCTTTGCTGATAATACACAGTACTGCTGGCCTTTGCCGATAAAGGGCTTGGGGCTCCGCCTCAGTGGCTGCAGGCCCCAGGCAGTTAGGTCTGCGCTGAGAAAGGCGAGTCCGCTGTGCCAAGGAGGAGGGAGGTCTGGGAGAAGGGAGTGCCGAGAGATCAAAGGATCGTTTCTCACCTTCCCCAAACAAGTCCCTGGGTCTCCAGAGACCAAGGTTTTCACCTCCTGCGATGTTCTTTGTTGTTTAGAAAGTCTCTCCGTTGTTTCCCTGGCTTCAGAAGTTCTTCCACTCATCAACTCAGAACTTTATCTCTTCCACAGCTCGGAAACTGTGTCCCAGCCTAATTTTGAGTCCTTATATTAACCAACAGAACATATTCCTTAACCCAAAATGCCCTTTTGTACCCGTTCTGTGGAAGTATCAGTTTTTTTCAGATTGGCTGGTATTTTTGGAGAAGTTTGACATCATCTCTTCTTACATAAACCTAAAATTGATGTGAATCCAACCTTTAGATCAATAAGGACATAGCATCTATTATTAAGAAAAAACAACTTACATAGTAATGTTAAGGAAAATTTTGTCATTTTGAATCTTAAACTATTTCTGCAAGTGGCTAAACAGCAGGAAGGTGTGGCCCTGGTTTTTATTTTTTAAATTAGGCTGATTTCTGCCTGTTTTTTTTTTTTGTTTGTTTTTTTTTACTTTGTGTTGGGATTAAAGGTATGTGCCTTCACCAACTTATTCAAATATTTTTTTCTCAAATCCATATCATTGTAACTCAAAGCCTTTAAATGAAAATCAAGCAAAGAGACAAGAAAAAATTTAAGTTTTGGATCTGTTGTGCCAATTTAGGCTGTAACAAGCAAAGCCCAGCTGTTTTTTTTTTTTTTTTTTTAATTTTTATTTTTGGAATTTAGTTGTTACTGTGAATCTGAGCACCCTTACCAGAAAGAGGTGACAAGTATCTTGCAGTCGGACAGCTTCGAATTTTAGCCGCTATTATCTAATCTTTATTAGTAAGAGTGTCATTTCTATTGTCTGTAATTTAGTATTCCATTCCTTGGCTTTCCCCCACTTTTTCATTGAACTTTCTTGGAGAAGGCATGGAGAAGAGCCATCACCATTAAACATATTGCAGATCCATGACTATGACAACCAAAACAAAACCAAAAGGGATTAAAACACCCTCTGCCATGCTTTTTTTTTTTTTTTTTATTTTACATACAGTTTTAGGTCAAGCTCTGTCTAGAAGTCTGTCTGCCTCCAGTTCTTTTCTTTCCAGGCATGGCTGCTGTTGTTGCTTAGAGCTTAGCTCAATCAGCCATAGAATAAGAAAGCCATGCTTTTGTACCCCTCCTGTTAGACTGTAGTAGCAGCCAGTTTTGTTATGTTACGTCTCAAGTCTGCCCACAGTGACTGTCTTTTGCTCCTGGGCCTGTTTAATAGTTTATTTTAAAGAGACAGTAATTGACCTGGGAGTTTTTGGGTTTTAAGTTCAGATTGTATCACTGAAAACCTATTTCCCCCATCAAATGATGTTAAAGTATGATTTAAAGGGTGTGGATACTTAGATTAGATGGGCACCATCTGTTGTTGAATATTAACATTTATTATAGATTTACCTTTTAGTTAAGCAATGGTTCTTTGTATACCCAAATCACCACACAGAGACTAGGATTTATTTAATTAACCTAGAGCACAATGCTGGGCAATAGTTACTGCATCCTGAGCCTCCAAGTCCACACAGTTTCCTACCATTCATATTTTACCAATTGTACTTCCTTATCTATCTATCTATCTATCTATCTATCTATCTATCTATCTATCTATCTATTTATTTATTTATTTATTTATTTATTTATTTATTTATTTATTTATACAGTGTTCTGCCTGCATGTGTGCTTGCACACCAGAAGAGGACATCATATCTCACTATAGATGGTTGTGAGCCATCATGTGGTTGCTGGAAATTGAACTCAGGACCTTTGGAAGAACAGCTAGTGTTCTTAACCTCTGAGTCATCCCTCTAGCCCTCATTGTACTTGCTTTTATTAATATCTTAGGTCCGGTTTATCTTTCTTCCCAGTTCTAAGTCCTGTCCTGCTGATCTTCACTTTTTGACCTTTCACTAGCTTCTTTTTCCTCTCCTCCATTCCAGGATGTCCCATCATATTCTCTCCATTGTTCAGCATTGGGGCTCTTTGTTTTATTGACAATACAGAGAACAAATGGCGGCATGTTTACACAAACTTGAGACAGGTGATACTTAGAATAAGCATCACAATGCATTGTCCACTTTGAAACCAGATAGAGGGGTACAGAAATCAACACTTAAATGAACAAGGTTAAATTGTATATGTATACATTTCACAAGAACTTTACCAAAACATCTATCAGGTTGGATATACAAAAAGATATCCAACACTTAATCTAGAAGTTTATTCAATCTCCTCCTCTAGAATTTTTTAAACTTTTAGCTTTATTTATTTAGTTGTCTAAATGTATCACTTTACATTCCAATTGTAGGCCTTATCCTTCTCCCTGTTTCCACACTCCCTGCCTCTGCCTCCCATCTTCTCTGCCCTACTCCTCAAGAAAGTGGCCCCCCATGACTAACCCACCCAAACAGTTCAAGTCTCATGTGGACTGAGTACATCCTCTTCCATAGTGGCATAGCAAGACAACCTCTAAGCGACAGAAATGCATGTTACAGTGTCCATGTCAGAAATAGCACCCCTCCCATTACCAGGGGACCAGCAAGAAACCAAGTTGCCTAGCTGGTCTATATGTATAAGGGACCTAGATCCAGTCCATCCTTGGTCTTTGGTTGATGCCTCAGTCTTTGTAGCTCCCTAGGACCCAGGTTAGTTGGTTCTGTTTGTCTTCTTGTGAAGCTCCTGTACCCTCTGGATACTTCTATCTTTCCCCAACTTTTTCACAAGATTCCCTGTTCTCCGGCCAATATTTGGTTGTCAGTCTCAACATCCGTTTTGATCCTTTGCAGAGTGGAGCCTCTAGGAAGACAGCTATGATAGATTCCTGTCTGCAAGCATAACAGTTGTCACTATTAATGTCAGGGTTTTGCTCTCTCCCATAAGGTGGGTCTCAGGTTGTGCCAGGGATTGGTTGATTCCCTCCATATCTGCTCTATCTTTATCTTACACATTTTATAGGGAGGGTAAATTTTGGCTTGAAGTTTTTGTAGGTGGGTTGGTGTTCTACCTCCCTCCACCATGAGACCTGTCTAGTTTTTTCCTTAATTAATTAAAAGTTATAAGTCATTTTTGTATTATTTTTTTTGTTTTAGACTTTGTATCTAATCAGTTCCCAAGTCTTTATCCTATATTGCATATGAATCTCTTTGCTTGTTTCACCTGCATTTCCTCCAGTTTGGAGCCTTTTAAAAATTTTATCTAGATGTAGAAAAGTATTGACCTCAATAGAATACAATCCTCTAGTCTCTACTACCATTCACTGCTATCCTTCCTCAAATTATCACCAGAATTATGGAGCTGAAATTAGCTTCATGGAAATATATTTTAAGTGAGATAACCCAGAAGCAGAAAGACACATATGGTATATACTCACTTATAAGTGGATATTAGCCTTATAATATAGGATAAACATAATAAATTCTATAGTCCTAAAGAAGATAATTGCCGGAGTCCACCGGCAGAGTCGAATGGTTCTTCAGTTGGGGGAGAGGACTGAAAGGAAAATTAATAAACCAACATTCAACATATGGGATCTTTCCAAGAGGGCTCTAGTAGACACTAGTTGCCAGCTTATTCCAGTAAATCCTTTTTTAAGTCAGAGCAAGAGCACCTCAGTATAATGAACGAATTCATAAGGAAGTCAAAACACTTTTACCTGACCACCTGTCTGTGTGATCCTCACACAAACCAAAGGTATGACCTTAATGAAACATCCCACTGGCTGTCTCAAACAAAAGGAGTTATACCTCGTAGCTTATCACTGACTCCAGTGAAGGTCAGGGTGAAATCATGTCTTTCCACTGAGATCTAAATAACAAAGCAGCCTGGCAGACCAGCAGCTCCCCACAGATAAACAACAAGGAGGACTCTAAAGAAGATGCTTAATCCCTATTCAGAAGGGCAAACAGGATAGACATCAGAAGTAGGAGAAGACAAGTAACAGGACAGGAACCTTTCACAGAGGACCTCTGAAACACTCTACCCACCAGGGTATGGAAGGAGATATTGAGACTCATAGCCAAACTTTGGGCAGAGTGGCAGAAACCTTATGGGAGAAGAGGGAGATAGAAAGACCTGTAGTAAACAGGAATTCCACAAGGAAAACAACAGAGTGAAAAAACTGGGCCCAGGGTGGCATGCAGAGACCTATACTCCAACCAAGGACCTTGTGTAGAGAAGACCTAGACCCCATGTTCAGAGGAAGCCCATAGACTGCTGTTTCCAAGTGGTTTGCCTGGTAAGATGTTCAGGGACTGTCTCTGACATGAACTCTGTGGCAGGCTCTTTGATTACCTCCCCCTGGGGGTTATAGCCTTTCCAAGCCACAAAGGAAGATGATGCAGCCAGCCTTGATAAGACCTGATAGGATAGGGTTAGATAGAAGGGGAGTAGGTCCTTCCCTATCAGGGGACTAGAGAAAGGGCATAGGGAGAGAAGAATGAGGTTTGGTGGGGCTGGAAGGAGATGAGGGAAGTGGCTGCGTGAGGATACAAAGTGAATAAATTGTAATAAATAAAAAAATAATTTTTAAAAAATTAAATGAATAAAAAAAGAAATGTCACCTGTTTTGACATCTTTGGGTGTCCATTCTACTCTTTTCTTGAACTAATTTATGCTTTGTTCCTTTTGTAAGATTTAGCTCAAAGGTATACTTACTGTCAACTCTGTCTACATAGAGAATTGTTTCTTATAACCTGAGCCTATATGTTTCTCTATAACAGTAGAACGCAAGTTTCTGAGTGAAAAGTTCTGTTTTTCTATAGCAGTCCTCCCAGCTTCCAGCTATTTAACCCATCTGTAAGCAATTGTCTTCACAATGTTGAGGGTTTGTTTTGTTTTGTGTGTGTATGTGTTTATTGATTAGTATTTGTACAATTTCATAATAGAAAAAGATCCATGCTTTTAACAACTCTAACTTACATGTTACTGTGGGATGGAGATCTGTGTCTCTTCAAGAAGGGAAACTAGAGGACTGTATGTAGCATATAGGCCTGTGGGTCTTGCTCTGACCATTGTATATAGTTTTCTCCTCCTCACTTGGCAGCTCTCTGCTTCTTCCTTTTTCACTTTCCTTTCAGAGTAGCAGGACAGTATCCAGATTTTCAAAGGACTTGTGTGAATAAACCAGGCCCAATCACATTATCTACATAATGATCTAAGATAATTCTTACATTAAAATTCCATACCTTGATTTCATCTCTTAAATCAACTTTTTTTTCATAAAGCCTAAAAGATTAACAGATCTCAGATATTAAGCCACCTAATATAGGCTATTACTGTGCTTACCACACAAGAGAAGACATTTGAACAATAAATAAAATGAAAATATACTGGGTTTAATAGTTTACTAATTTGTTTTGCAACAGATGATACTTTCTAGACAAAAAGTTTTCATGGATTTCTGAACTAAGAAAAGGCTGAATAAATCAAAATTCAATCATTTATTTTCAGTCCAATCAGATTCTCTATCATATTTGACAGTAGAAAAGCTATATTCAATATGCAGTAGTGTGTTACTGAGATGAAAATTTTTGCAAGCTTTATGTTGAAACTTAGGACCCCTTTAAATATGATATCTGACCATAAAAAGACAATCATCAGAGAGAGAAGAACACAGATTTGAAAATGAGGTAGAGATTGGAGATAACCTGAGAGATGGAAAATAATATTTATATCTTTCTGGTTTTAATTCCTGGGAGACATATTTTCTTCATTTATATGAAACTGAATTGGATATACATCAATTTCCCTTTTTAATTATGTATGTAATATGCATTCATATTGCTAGCATATGGGTACACGTTACTTGTGTATGTGTGTGTGCTAATCTAGCTAGCCACCTTACTACATGGATTTCCTGTTTCTTCCAAAGACTGGTGTTGGATTCAGGCTGCAAAATCTACCTGGCACTGGGTTTGAGCACACAAACTTGCATACAACACTTGCCTGAGCAAATAGAAGCTTTATCAGATTAAGCTGGGATGCAGGTTGATGTTGAATATATGGTTATCACATGTGATTCAGCCTTGATTCTGTCCCCCAAATCAAAGCTTTTATATTATTGAAGGTTATAGGGTAATATGCTAGATATATTTAATGAAGTATATGAAAATCCAGTTGATCATGAGAGTCAATCATTGAATATTCCAGAGATGAGGAAACTGAGATTCAACAAAGCTCACCACTTCACCCAGTATTTTAAATGTAACATCCAAAATGTGAACGGAGGTTATTTGTCTCTGGGACCTCGTATACACCCGAAGCTTTTTGTCTGTAGTCTTGGCTCCTTATTTTCCTCTCCACTCTGATTATATAATCAGCTCTTTTATATTTGTAACTTAAAACAACAATTTATTAACCCATTAGAAGAAATCTTATTAGCTCCCATTACTTGTCTTGCTGACATGAAAGTTGAGAGGTACAATTAGATTTATATATATATATATATATGTGTGTGTGTGTGTGTGTGTGTGTGTGTGTGTGTGTGTACGTGTGTGTGCATACGTGTGTGTGCGCCTAGGAGTGGTACACCTGGATCTTGGGGTAGCACTATTACTAATTTTCTGAGAAAACAGCGGATTGATTTCCAAAGTGGTTGTACAAGTTTACATTCCCACCAGCAATGGAGGAGGGTTCCCCTTTCTCCCCTCATCTCCACCATGAGTTGTCACTTGAGTTTTTGATCTTAGTCATTCCGTTAGGTGTAAGGTGAAATCTTAGGTTTATTTTGATTTGCATTTTCCCGACGACTACAAACATTGGACATTTCTTTAAGGGTTTCTCTGATATTCAATATTCCTCTATTGAGAATTCTATGTTTAGCTCAGTGGCCCAGTTTTTCAATTGGATTACTTTGTTGTTGTTTAATTTCTTAAGTCCTTTACATATTCTGGATATCAGCCTTTTGTCAGATACAGGTTTGGTGAAGACTCTTTCCCAATCTGTAGACCATCATTTTATTCTGATGACAGTTTCCTTGGCTTTACAGAAAATTTTCAGTTTCATGAGGTCCCATTTATTGATTGTTGATCTTAGAACCTATGTTATTGGTGTTCTGTTCAAGAAGTTGTCACCTGTGCCAATGAGTTCCAGGCTCTTCCCCACTTTTTCTTGCAACAGTTTTAATGTGTCTAGTTTTATGTTGAGGTCTTTGATCCACTTGGATGTTAGTTTTGTGAAGGGTGAAAAATATTCATGTTTCTACATGTAGAAAGGGCATCTGAAAGACTCTACTGGTAGAGGCTGAGACTCATAGCCAAACTTTGAGTAGAGTGCATGGAATTTTATGAAAGAAGGGAGAGAGGGAAAGACTTGGCGGGGATAGGAGCTCCAAAAGAAGAAAAATAGAGCAAAAAAAAAAAAAAAAACTGGGCCCTGGGGGCCCTGGCAGAGACTGATACCCCAACCATGGACCATGCATGGAGAAGACATAAAAGCCCTGTTGAGATGTAACCTATAGACTCAGACTCCTTGTGTGTTCCCTAGTAAGGGGAGCAGGGGCTACTCTGCCATGAACTCAGATCATGCATACTCTCTAATCATTTCCCCTGGGGGTTACAGCCTTTCCAGGCTCAGAGGAAGGCAATGCAGCCAGGCCTGATGAAACCTGATAGGCTATTGTCAGATGGAAGGGGAGGAGGACCTCCCCTATCAATGGACTAGGGGAGGGGCATAGGGGGAGAAGAGGAAGGGAGGATAGAATTAGGAGGAAACAAGGGAGGGGGCTACAACCTGGATACAAAGTGAATAAATTGTAATAAATAATAAAGTTAGCAATTTTTCTACATTTCATGAATGGAATGTAGACTTTAATAATATTGTGGCTTCATTAGATTTTACTCCAAAAATAAGCTGGATTTGTCCCCAGAAGGATGCTATCCATTTGTCTCTGAAGAAAAAATTGAGAAGCTCTGTTGGTCTAGTACTCCATTCTTTGGTACAGAGAGCCTTAAAGATCTTAACAGAAACAAAGATTTAAATGGCCCTAGCAAAAAGAGTAACCACATAGGATACAACCCAGGTTTTCATCTGTTTTCTCCCTTAACTCTAGTTCTCATGATATGCTTACTCCATTATTCTGTACTTAATGAATGACACCCATATCCATAGTTGTTGCTTTTTTTTCTTTTTCATTTATCTTAACACAGTGTTCAGCCCACTTTACCTTTAAAGTGCATGGTTTTGATCTATCTTCTTTTCTTGATGTCCTCTACCATCTGCCATCACCCTAGAACAAAAGCACCATGTTCTTTCCTAGATTTATGTTTCTATTTTTCTAAGTTTTCTTGCCTTCACTTCTTCCTCCTTCAAACACATTTACAACAGCAGTCAAACATGTATTTAAAAGATATTTAATACTATGCAATTTTCTTACTTTAATCCCTTAAGTGACCTTTTCTCACATAGAGGGAGTTTAAAGTTATTCTAGCATAACTAATGGCATGTCCCTGTGTCCTGGTTATTTCTGTATTTCACATCAAGCCACAATTATCAATTTTTTTAGGTTTTTTTTTCAGTCTCTCAAACTTTTGACTTCCTCTATCTCTAAGATTTTTGTCTGCAGCATCCTAACCTAAACGACTGTAATGTTGTACCTAGTAATATTTTAAGACTCAGTGAAGATGCCACAATGAAGTCTTGTATAACTGTCTCCTGTATTTGAATCAAGAACTGATGGTTTAAAATGTAGCTCTACAGTAGAGCACTTGACTAGCATGTTGAAGGCCTTGAGCTTGAACTACGCTAGTACAAGGAACATCAATTATTCTCTTCTAAACCAGCTGTTGTTGTCATTACTCTAACATATTAGAGACTATCTATGTGAAGATAAATATAATATTTGGCCTTCAAAGAAAGATAAATATCCTTTAACTTTTCACCCATGGTATATGTACATTCTTTTATTTTTTTCTTTTTTTAATTTTTATTTTTTTATTAATTACACCTTATTCACTTTGTATCCCACCATAAAACCCTCTCTCCTCCCCTCCTAATCACATCTTCCCTCCCCCTTCTTCACACATGCTCCTCCCCAAGTACACTGATAGGGGAGGTCTCCCTCTCCTTTTTTCTGATCTTAGTCTATCAGATCTCAAGAGTGGCTGCATTGTCATCTTCTGTGGCCTCCCATTAGGGGGAGGTGATCAAAGGACAGGCCAATTGTTTATGTCAGAGGCAGTCCCTCTTCCCATTACTATGGAACCCACTTGGACACTGAACTGCCATGGGCTACATCTGTGCAGGGGTTCTAGGTTATCTCCATGCATGGTAGTTGGTTGGAGTATGAGTCTCTGTAAAGACCCCTGTGTTCAAATTTTCTGGTTTTGTTGCTCACCTTGTGGAGTTCCTGTCCTCTCCAGATCTTACTATTTCCCTCTTCTTTCATAAGATTCCATGCACTCTGCCCAACAGTTGGCCATGAGTCTCAGCATCTGTTCTGATAGTCTGCAAGGACAGAGTCTTTCAAAGGCCCTCTGTGTCAGGTTCCTAACTTGTTTCCTGTTTCTTCTTCTTATGATGTACATCCTCTTTGCATTTCAGAATGGGGATTGAACATTTTAGTCAGGGTCCTCGCTCTTGATTAGTTTCTTCAAATGTACAGATTTTAGTAGGTTTAACCTGTATTATATATCTATATAAGTGAGTATATACCATGTGTGTCTTTCTGCTTCTGGGACAGCTCACTCAGGATGATCCTTTCCATTTCTGACCAGTTACCTGCAAATTTCATGATTTCCTTGTTTTTCATTGCTCAGTAATATTCCATTGTGTAGATGTACTACAATTTATGTATCCATTCTTCAGTTGAGGGGCATCTGGGCTGTTTCCAGCTTCTGGCTATTACAAATAAAGCTGCTACAAACATGGTTGAGCAAATGTCCTTATTGTGTACTTGAGCTTCTTTTGGATATATGCCTAGGAGTGGTATGGCTATTCCTATTTTTCTGAGAAAGCGCCAGATTGATTTCCTAATGAATGAATATTACAATAGATGCATTTGATCAAAATTTAGGTACAATAAAGTATAAGTGTATGATAAAGAAAAGCCGTTGAAACAGAAAGCCAAAGAGGAAAGCCAAAGCAAGATCATAACAACTATATTAAGATCATACTGTATAAAGAAGCACCATATTATACTGGTATGACCACTAAGAGATGGAACAATTTCAGCTTTATTCAATTCTACATTGAATGGTTCAGGTGGCTACTGAGATTCCTTGTTTGTGAATTTATTATTTTCTTCATACTGGCTCAGAACAATTTTATCTAAACAGTCCCAGAATTACATAGAGAAGTCAAGCTGGGGATATATTCTCAGTGGGGATGTGTTCAGCTGAGCTAGAAACAAAAGTGATTCCAAGTGATGATGAAGACTCTTGACATTAAGAATACAATGTAATACTATAAATATAAGCATTTAATACCCTTCTTAATATAATAATTCAACAAGTTGGACTACACTTAGTTGTTAAATTGTTTTTAAATGGTCTCATTAACTTTAACAAGAAGTTTTCTGAGTATGAAAATAACATTGCTTGGAAAAACATCACTGTCACTTAAATAAAATGGATTCATACACCAAGAAAATTTAATGTAGAACTCAATACCATTCAATGTAATAATGTACTAATGTACTAATACCACTGATAGGGGATGTCCTCCTCTCCTTCTTTCTGATCTTAGTCTATCAGTTCTCATCAGAAGCGGTTGCATTGTCAGGGTTCTAGGTTATCTCCATGAATACTCCATGGTTGGAGTATGAACCTCAGGAAAGACCCCTGTGTTCAAATTTTCTGGTTCTGTTGCTCTCCTTGTGTGGTTCCTGTCCTCTCCAGTTCTTATTATTTCCCACTTCTTATATAAGATTCCATGCACTCTGCCCAACAATTGGCCATAAGTCTCAGCGTCTGCTTTGATAGTCTGCAGGACAGAGGCTTTCAGATGCCCTCTGTGGCAGGTTCCTAGGTTGTTTCCTGTTTTCTTCTTCTTCTGATGTACATCCTCTTTGCTTTTCAGGATGGGGATTGAGCTTTATAGTGAAGGTTCTCTCTCTTGATTAGTTTCTTTAGGTGTACAGACTTTAGTAGGTTTATCCTATGTTATATGTCTATATGGGTGAGTATATACCGTGTGTGTCTTTCTGCTTCTGGAACAGCTCACTCAGGATGATCCTTTCTAAGTTCCACCATTTACCTGCAAATTTTATGATTTCCTTGTTTTTCATTGTTGAGTAAATCTCTATTGTGTAGATGTACCACAATTTCTGCATCCATTCTTCAGTTGAGGGGCATTTGGGCTGTTTCCAGCTTCTGGCTATTACAAATAAAGCTGCTACAAACATGGTTGAACAAATGTCCTTATTGTGTACTTGAGAAACTTTTGGATATATGCCTAGGAGTGGTATGGCTGGATCTTGAGGAAGTGCTATTCCTATTTTTCTGAGAAAGCGCCAGATTGATTTCCAGAGTGGTTGTATGTACTTCTTAAATAATAAGACTTGACAATCAAATGGCTCTTTGATTCATGTGCTGCAGAAAGGAAGTTATATTAAAAAGCATGAAAACAACATTTTTCTTGTTCATTTTGATCAGAGGTCTTGGGCAACTAGGTGTACTGACAATGAGTAATGATATTATGAATGTATTTTTTCCTCAGAAGTAGTTCTCTCTGTCCTTACAATTTCTAGTAAATATTGTACAAAGACATATCATCATCCAATGTATGTTCTTGCATTTATAGAGAAAAGCAGATTTACCATAAATTTCCTTTTATTCTGCATTACTTTTCTCATCATTTTTGCCAAAGTCATATAGCATTAAAAATTTCTAATTTTGATACTTTTCTTAATGTCAGGTATGCCTGTCCCATAACAAAGAGTTAGCCCATTCATAGAGGCTCTGTAGGCAGATGATAACTTTTTCAATTTTTCTTATTTTTAATATATGATAAAATGACAGAATTTTCCCATTTCTTTCTTCCCTCCAAGCCCTCCCATTACCCCTCCTCCATTTGTTATCTTTTAAATTCATGGTAGGTATTAATTCTCACTCTCTAGTTATGAAAATACTCAGTGGAATCTTCTTATCTTCTTTAAGAAGTAGACTATTTCATGTATGCTGTAAATCTGCTTAGTGTAGTGTACCAATTTTCTAGCTATTCTGGCAACTGGCTCCTGCTTCTGCATCAGTACTGCCTACTTTGTCTTGCACAGTAATGTTACAATGATGGCTTCTTTCTTTGAGACTCACAACCATCTTCTGCTAGCTTCACCCTTCTCCCACAATTTCATCACCTCACTTGGATTTTGTATAACACAAGACAGTTCTTACCTAGGTCTAGTTGTGGCTTTGGTGTAGGGGATATTTTAAGTGATTTGGCTTTGGTTCATATACTAAAACTTTCTCCATATGAGCAATAAGGTCATTCTACTTTCTAATCATTTCTTCTTAATTGGGATAACCCTCAAAATTTTCTTCAATTTTTTTTTCTGAGTCCATAAAGAAGCCTTTGATGGATACTGATTGTGGTCAGTTTGACATACCTGAGAAGAGTAACCTCAACTGCAGAACTGTCTGCATCAGACTGGCTTGTACACATGTCTGTAGGGCAGTTTCTTGATTAATAATTAATGGGGGACAATCCAGGAGATAAGGCACTGCTATTCCTGGGCAGATGTACCTGGGCTATATTAGAAAGGAAAATTAAGGCCTTGGAGCAAGCCCTTCAGCAGCATTCCTGCTTGGCCTCAGCTTCAGACTCCAGGTTCCTCTTTTGGATCTCTGCCTAGCCATCTCTCAGCGATGGCTCATGACATGACTGTTGTAAGAGGAAATCAACCCTTTAATTCCTCACATTTCTTTTAGCTGTAGTGTTTATCATAGCAACAGGAAGCAGACTAATGCACATTATGAGTTATAAAAGACCTTGTCTTAAAAAAAATAAAAAGAATTACCTTTACATTACTAAAGGTGTCATAAACGAGGCAGACCTTTCTTTGAGTTTTGACACTCCTTCCATAATAAACTTGCTTATTTCTAGTGGTGCAGTTACTATCATTCAAATCTATAAATGCCATTATCTTGGTTTCAATACCATTATTTCTCAACAAATAGGGAGATCAGACATGATTGAAATAAATGTGATGATTGCCAATTTGAAGAAGAGTCAGAATATACAGATAATCTACTGAGTAAACTTATCATTTTATATGAACATGATTCATAGTTGCTGAAAGCAATTATAATACTAACATCAATGATCAATGATTATATATCACAGTGAGAGACTGATATAATAAAATTTAAAATATTTTGATACTTTGCAAGTGTGACAGAGATATGAGTATATGCTACTAGTAAATTGCCCTACTGATCACAATTTTAACAAATTTTCAATTTGTTAAAAAAGCCTTGATGTAAAATAAAAGCAAAACAAAGATGTATATGGTACATAACAAACTTTAGTAGATATGATGCCTACAATATAAGAAAAGGAAGTTTACTTTGCTTCCTTTCCCATTTCCCTGAGTGTTACTATTCTGGATGATCACAAAGGTAGGTTGATCTGGGTATAGAAATGCTTCTCCCTTGTATGTCAGTGCCTAAAATAAAAAATCCAGAGGAATGAGCAAGCAACATGAATGAATAAAATGTTATGGCTTTAGGAATTAAAACCAAAGGTTCAGAGTCTCAGATTTATTGTCTATTATTGTGTGACTTTATGCAAGTTAAAACATAGAAAATATAGTCCAAATGGATTGAGACTTTTGCTCAATAAAACTATGAAAACTAATTGTAGAGGAAATATTTTCATGGCAGGTATCTAGGTATTTTTTTGCTTTCAAAACATAAGTGACAATAGCAAAAATAAACATACATTCATACTGAGCTAAAAAGCTTTTACAGATTAATGAATAAAATGAAGCTACAACTACAGAATTGGAGAAAATGCTAACAAAGCAAACACCAGTTAAGCAATTAGTGTAAAAATACATAATTAGTTCAAACATCTTGTAGCAAGACAAAAGGTACTCCTGAAGAAATGTTTCCTATAGTTAACATACATATGAGGACAAAGAAAATGCTTTGGGTCACTGTTCACCAGGGAAATACAAACAGTAAATGCAATAAGAGAAAAGAATAATCGAAAGTTCTAAATTTATAGTCTTGTGATGAATTCTGAGAAACCAATGTAGAGTATGGCCCAGTGGTTAGCCCTGTATTTTGTGCTTGGAAAGAGAGTAGATCTTAAGTATTCTCATTATTCAATAAAGACAACTATGTTAAATGATGGATATTTTGATTATTCATCTTAATCTTTTCAAAATAGCATTATTGAAGTGGATACCTTCAATACATATAATTGTACATGTAACTATATTTTAATAAGGCTAGATACAACAATATTTTAAAATGTTTGTGTTCGGAGAATTCAAGACGGTGGAGCCGATAGCACTATTTGTCTAATCATAAGGGCAACGTTGACTGCACAGTGACCAACAAACTGAACTTTGGGCCCGAAAACACCCAGTGATTGTGTTTCCCAAATGAGAGGGAACCCCATGGTGAGGGAGACAATCCGGTCCAAACTCAGATCACCCAGCTAACCCCTGGAAAAGTTCTCAGGTTCTTGCAGGCTCAGGGTCTCTAGCCACAATCCTCTGTGCTATGCTCACTAGTCACACACTACCTGCTGGGTATTGAAGCATGAAGCTCCAACCTCAGACCTATGGAAGTCTGGGAGCCACAGGATTACCACAAATGCTGCCCCAAATCTCAATCTGTCTCCCTAGTGAGACTGAACAAACATTGAGGCTCACTGAATCTTCAAGAGGGCTGCACCCAGCAAAAACAGTATATGAGCAGCTGCAGCTCATTAAATTCAGAGCAAGAAAGCCAGGATAAGAGTAGCAGTCTCTAGGACTTCCCCTGGTGAGAGCAGTGCTCCAGGGTTCCCAAGGAGCCCTGTTAGCCCACAGGATAAATCATACACCTGGGGAGAGTTACAGCAATTCCCTGAGAACCTCCAGCCATTCGGAGAACATACCTAACAATCTTAGGAGAGGTCCTTCAGTAACAACTTTCTCAGCAGATTTTCCACACTACCACCTGCCCCAAGGACGCCAGCAGGCCCCAGAAGCTACCAACCGAGCGTAAAAAAAAAAAAAAAAACCAGATTAATATGTCATCTCCAGAATCCAGTTATCCAAAAAGTAAGTAGCTCTGAATACCCTAACACAAGTGAAACTCTAGAAAATGGCCTTGAATCTATGCTTATGAAGCTCATAATGGAGGAAAGGCATAAAATCCATAAAGAACTACAGAAAGATATAGTCAAACAGATTGTGGCTGTCCATAAAGAAATACAGGAGGATACAGTCATATAGTTTGCGGCCTTTAGAGAGGAAACAATTAAATCATTAAAAGAAATGAAAGAAATAGAGGAAACAAACATAAAGAAAATCAGCAAAAAGATTCAAGATCTGAAGAGGGAAATGGATATGTTACAGAAATAAAAACTGAATAAATCCTGGAGGTGGAGAACTTAGAGAAGAAAAGAGGAAGTAATCATAACCAACAGAATATAAGAGATGGAAGAAAGAAACTCAGGTGTAGAAGATGCAATGGAAAAAAATCGATGCATCTATCAAAGAAAATGTTATATGTAAAAAATTCCTGACACAAAACATCAGAGAAATCCAAGATAGCATGAAAAGACAAAACCTAAGAATAATAGTAAAAGAAGAAAAAAAAAAAAAAAACGATTATCTCCAAGGCCCAGAAAATATTTTTTACAAAATCATAGAAGAAATTTTCTCCAATTTAAAGAAAGAGATGCCTAAAATTATACAAGAGACCTACAGAACACCTTATAAATTAGATCAGAAAACAAAATCCTCCATCCACAAAATAATCAAAGCACTATACAGAACAAAGAAAAAATACTAAAACATGCAAGGAATAAAGCCAACTAACATATAAAGGCAAACCCAACAGAATCACACTTGACTTCTCAATAGATATTATGAAAGCCAGAAGGGTCTGCACAGATATCATGCAGACCCTAAGAGAACACAAATGTCAGCCCCATTTAGTACACCCGGCAAAACTCTCAATTATCATAGATAGGAAAAAAAAACAAAACAAAATAATCAACAATAAAATTAAATTTAAAAAGGAACTACCCACATTTCCAGCGCTACAGAAGATACTAGAAGAAAAAGCAACCCAAGAAGGCTAATTACACCCAGGAAATAAATAACTTCACTAAAACAAAACTAAACATAGACAAGCACACAAACACACTACCAAAATCAACATCAGAAAAAAAGGAACTAACTGTCACTGGTCATTAATCTCTCTCAAAGTCAACTCTCCAATAAAAGGACACAGACTAATAAAATGGATGAATAAATAGGTCCCAACATTCTGCTGCATAGAAGAAACACACCTCTGCAACAAAAGATAGACATTACTTGAGAGTAAAAGGCTGGAGGTAGTTTTATAAGCAAAAAGATTGAAGAAGCAAAGAGGAGTAGCCACACAAATATAATAAAATAGACTTTCAACTGAAATTAATCAAAAGAGATGAGGAAGGTCATTCCATAATCATCAAAGGAAAATTTTACCAAGAAGACACCTCAATTATGAACATCCATGCCACAAATACAAGGGTACCCACATTTGAAAAAGAAACATTAATAAAATTAAACTAACATACATCCCACACATTAATAATGGGAGACTTCAACAATCCACTCTCACCAAAGGACAGGATAGTGAAATTGAAATTAAACAAATAAACAGTGACACTAACAGATGTCATGAATGAAATGGGCCTAACAGAAATCTGCAGAACAGTTCAAAAGAATATAAAAGATTTACCTTCTTCTCAGCACCTCATGGAACCTTCCCCCAAGTTGACCATATAGTTGGTCACAAAACAAGCCTCAACAGGTACAAGAAGATTGAAATAATCCCTTGTATCCTATCAGACGACCATGGACTAAAGCTGGACCTCAGAAACAACAGAAATAGCAAAAAAGCTTACACATGCATGAAAACTGAGCAATTCTATACTCAACAAAAGCTGGGTCAGAGAAAAAACAGAGACTTCACAGAATTCAGGGAAATTGAAGGCGCAACACACTCCAAATTATGAGACACAATGAAAGCAGTACAAAGAAGAAAGTTAAAAATAGTAAGTGCCTTCATAAAGAAATTAAAAACATCTCATACAAGCAATTTAACAGCTCACCTGTGCCAGGAGCCAAAGCTATCTACTGAAGCCAAAGCCAAAGCTATCTAGTGAAGACAAAGCTATCTACTGAAGCCTAAGTCAATTAGTGAGTCAAAGCTATCTAGTGGAGACAAAAGGTGTTTGCTAGGCCAAAGCCAAATAGTGAGCAAAGGTCATTTAGTGGAGACTTAAAGCTATTTAGTGAAACTTATCTAGGACCCTAACTCATGGGTGATAGACTGTGAGGACATCCGTTTGTTAGAGCATCCGTGAGAAAACATTCCTATAGTATCTTGCAGGCACCCTATTTAACACATGAAAGCACTCTTCCTGTCTCCTGCAGCAGCTAATTACCTTCCCCATTTTCCTGCCTTCTCCCTATATAAGTTGGGTAAAACTTTCTAATAAAGGGAAGCTTTGATCAGACAAACAGACTTGGCTTCCTTCCTTGCGCTTCTCGTCCCCCTCCCCCATTCCTTCCATTCTCCTCCCTTAGGAACCCACATTGAAGCCCCGCTGGACGGGGCATATCTGGCGGCCAACGTGACCTGAAGGTACGGAGATCTGGATTGAATGTCGTTCTTCAAAGTGGCCACTAAAATACACAAGGATTCAGCGCTTCCACCGGGAACTAAAACTACATGAGATCTCCGCAGAGCCACCTGTCTGTGAGCTTGATCCGAGAGGTAAGTCAGAACGACACGACGCGTTATGGGACGAGATTTGAATAAGCATGTCTTTTTCTTACAGGGACTGAAGGAGTCCCTCAAGGTGCAAGGAGTAAGGGTAAACAAAAAGGAATCTCAAAAGCTAAAACGTTACTTGGAAAATTAGAGCAGTAAGTCAAAAAAAAAAAAAAAAAAGAGGTACTTCTAAGGTTATTTCAAATGTTCATAAAGGAGCTCAAACAGATTTCTGTAATTTGAGAGCAAAAAATTATTTAGGAGCTAGATAGTGAGAATGAAACAGTGTCAGGGAAAGAAACTGCTTCCCTTGTGCTGCTTCCCTTCCACCCAAAAACAAAGAAAAAAGGCCCCCAGGTAGACCGGGGCAAAAGGCGTGGAACAGAGCCTTAGAGTGGTGAGCAGGAGGAACAGGGGACGCTGCTTGTCTCTTTCCCACTCCCCTACTGCGGGCCAGGCTTGGATGCCTTGCGGAGAAGTGGGTGGATGAGAAAGCTCGCTCACTCGCCCAAACCCTCAAAATTGGCCCAAGACCTGCCTCTGCCAGCTGCAGAGCTGAGCAAGTCTGCTCAGCAGAGCAGCAGTTTACCCTGCCCCCTCCCACAGGCTTCAGCCAGTGTCAGCTTCAGCCAGCTCCTGGACAGAAACCAGAGGGATGGAGCCACTTCTAGTTCTAAAGATTAAATTGTGTTCACTGATAAATTCTGAGTTTTCTAGTTCTGACTTTTAAAATCATGGTTATGCTCTGTATATGCATTTAAATGTTTAAAAAGCAGGTACCAAGGTTGTTTTTTGTCTTTGTCTCTGTGTTTTGTGTTTGTGTGCCGGCTGTCTATTTTGGTCTCTGTTTTTGGAAATCTTGGAATGTTTCCAATCTGATCAAGGAAATTTGAGTGACGCCCCAGTTTCTGAAAAAGAGCCCTTAATTGCTCCCCTAATCTGGGACCCTATTCTGTATAGAAAGAAGGTTGCTAGAGTCCCGTCTCCATCTGGGAGCTGTAGAGAGGAATCATGAGGGAGCCCACTCCTTCCAGGCCAGTCAAATCTTGGTATCTGTACAGGTATTCTGGTTACTCCAAGGG
This sequence comes from Psammomys obesus, assembly GCF_907164565.1. Taxonomy (NCBI): domain Eukaryota; kingdom Metazoa; phylum Chordata; class Mammalia; order Rodentia; family Muridae; genus Psammomys; species Psammomys obesus. The sequence goes on from NW_026589137.1 coordinate 3,405,089, forward strand.
GACAATGTTGGATTTCTGTGTTCCTTAGCTGTGTCTCTAGGTGTGTACATGTTTATCTCTGGACTTCAATTGACAATATTTTAAAATCTCACTGACGATATTAATATTTTTGGACATGAAATAGTTTAAACCAACACCTCTAAGTTTGGTCCTGGACCATCAGAGTTAAATTCTATAAAACATTTTAAAATTTATCAGGTACTTTAAAATAATAAACCCTTGGACAGTCTAACAAAAAAACTTAAAAACAGTTCCTCAACCCTTTGGGGGAGGTCAAAATTATGCCTGGCTGACAGTACCTAAATAAATGATTTAATGCTATTTCTTTCTGGCCTATAGATCTGGTATGGCCAGAATAGTCCATTTTTGCTAAAGGCTGCAGGCTAAGTTTAGTTCTCTGTTTAATGCTAAATAAAACTTTTGTCCTTTAATTCTTTGCTGTTAAGTTTTAATACAATATTATAGGATTGATAAGATTTGCTAGCCCTTTTACAAATTGTGTTTAATTAAAAGTTTTGCTTTGATTTTAGTTTAAAAAACAGCAGATTTAAAATTATGCCAAAGATTATAGTTGAGTACAAGATTGAGTTTTACCTAGTCCCTTTGTTTAGGTTGCTTTTTTTTAAGGTTAAATTTAAAATGGATAACCATAACGTTTTTCTATGTAAATCTACTTAAAATTTGGTTCTAAAACATACATTAATATATATATATTAATATATATTAATTATTTTATTATATTAATTATAATATATTAATATATATATATATATACCATCCTGTTTTATAGGATGCAGTTTAGAGCAGATAATAAAGGTAGACAGAGAGTAATTCAAATATGCTGGCTCTCAGACTTGCAAAAGATCTAATAAATATGGCATTTTAACATATATAAGCTTATTATAACAGAGTCACAAACAGAGAGAGCTGGTGATGGCTCAGCAGTTAAGAGCACTGCTTGCTCATCCATAGGTCCTGAGTTCAATCCCCAGCAACCACATGGTGGCTCAGAACCATCTATAGTGAGATATGGTGTTGCTGCCTGTGCTTATAAAAGAAAAACAATGCATTTTCAAATGTCTAGCACATCTGCACAAATAGAGTTATCTACAGTATTGGCTGTGTTTCAAAGTTTTAATAGGTAGTCTTTGAACATTTTTTACAGATAGTGCATATGTAGCTCTGTCTTTTCCTAGGTTAGACACTGCATTTCACATCCAGATATTTTCTCCTGCTAGAATTTTATTTTTACAAATTCAAAACTTGATACAAAAAAAAAAACCTTTTCCTTTTTTATAGGACATTTGAGGGCTCATTCTAATTTGCCAGGACCCCTGTCTAAAAGGAAATGCATTGGCAGATAAAGCCACCAAAGTTAATTGTTCACAGTTAAAGAGCCCAAGATGCCTATAACATGCATCATCTTAATAGTCAAACCTTGAGACTTAAATATGGGTTGACTAAGAAACAGGCACGTAATATAGTCAAGGTTTGCAGAATTTGTCTTCAATTTCAGCCTGTTTCTCATTTGGGAATCAGTCCTAAAGGATTGGTTCCAAATCAGATTTGGCAAAAGACTATTACTCATAATTCCTAAATTCGAAAAATTAAAATATGTACATGTTTGCATTGATATCTATTCTGGATTTATTTTTGCCACTCCTCAACCAGGAGAAACTGCAAAAAAATGTTATTGCTCATTGTCTACAGGCTTTTAATGTTCTACAAGTTCCTAAGCAATTTAAAACTGACAATGGAGCAGGATATACTAACAAATCTTTTAAAAGAATTGTCAACAGTTTCAAGTTTCTCACATAAGTGGAATACCTTGTTATCTCTAAGGGCAAGGCATGCTAGAGTGTGCCTACTAAACAATTAAAATTTACTTGCAAAAAACAAAGAAGGGGGAGCCACTCCCCTGCACACCTAAATTTTCTAAAAAATTTGGATAAGCATGGTAAATCTGCAACAGATAGATTTTGGCATACAAAAGCCAAAAAACTGCTAAAGTAAAATGCAGAAATCCTTTAACAAATCAATGGCATAGACCCAACCCTGTACTCATATGGGGATGAGGAGCTGTCTGTGTTTCTTTCACAGGAAAAGGATGCAGCTTGATGGCTACTGGAACGCCTGGTGCAACAAGTGGATGAGGCGTTTTCTCCTGACAATAATGATGTCAAAGAAGACCCCTCCAGTCAAGATGACTGCTTATGTGCTGCCCTTAAGGAAGAGTGCTGCTTTTACACAGATTATACTGGGATTGTAAGGGACAGCATGGCCAAGGTTAGAGAAGGTTTAGAAGAGAGAAAGAGACAGAGAGAACAAGAGGAAAGTTGGTTTCATAATTGGTTTTCAACTTCTCCCTGGCTCACCACCCTCCTTTCTTCAATCTTGGGACCCTTGGTGGGTTTCCTTCTCCTTGTATCTTTCTGCCCAGGGGCTATTAAAAGACTCACTGGCTTTGTAAAACAGCAAATTGACTCCCTGGCATCTAAACCCATACCAGTTCATTATCACAGACTTGATTTGGCTGACCGAGGCTTAGCTGAGCCGGAGGAAGACTGCTAACAGTCCATCACATGGGTCTTGACTGCATATGTTTGGCTCTCATGGGAACAGCATGAAACTCAGATAAATGCTTTCCTGGGTACCTGAAATGGGGTGCAATATGACATTGCAAGGGGAGGGCCCAATTGCCCACTTCTGAGTCCCCTGAGAAGCAAACCTGATTGCATAGAAGTTGGTGTCCGATTACCCCTAACCACAATCTGCTGGGGATGCCCTCAGGTGTTGATGGGATATTCCCCTCCTCCCCAAAAAGGCACCCAAAAGGGCTGCAAAAGCCTTGGGAGGATCAGGTCACTACTTCCCCCCCTCTGGTTAATGCCCACCATCTGCAAAAGACCTCATGTTCAAAATCTACCTGCTAGCCTCTTAAATTGTTTTAGAAGGGAGGACACCTGAAAGTTGTAGGGAGAAAAAAAGAAGCAGACACACCCAAGAGGATTAGATGACAGGAAATAATCAAACTCGGGGCTGAAATCAATAAAACAGAAAGAAAGAGAACAATTCAAAAATCAAGGAAACCAAGAGCTGCTTCTTTGAGAAAATCAACAAGAGAGACAAACACTTAGCCACACTAACTAAAAGGCAGAGATACAGTTTCCAAATTAACAAAATCAGAAATGATAAGAGGGACATAATGATGAACACTGAAAAAATCCAAACAATCATTGGTCTTACTTACTTCAAAAGCCTATATGCCACAGAATTAAAAAATCTAAATGAAATGGACAATTTTCTTGATCTAGTCCACTTACCAAAGCTGAACCATGATCAGGTAAATAAATTAAATAATCCTATATCCCCTAAGGGAATAAAAGCAGTCACCAAAAGTCTACCCTCAAAAAAAAAAAAAGATCAGGGCCCCATTGTTTCAGTGCAGAATTCTACCAGACCTTTAAAGAAGAGGTAATGCCAATACTTTTCAAAGTACTCCACAAAAGAGAAACAGAAGGAACATTACCAACCCTAGTCTATGAGGCCACAGTCAAATTGTCACCTAAACCTCAAAAAATCCAACAAAAGAAGAGATTTTCAGCCAATTTCACGTATGATTATTGATGGAAAAATACTCAATAAAACACTCACAAAACAAATCTTAGAACACATCAAAGAAATCATCCACTATGACCACGTAGGCTTCATCCCAAGCATGCAGGTGTTGTTTTACTATATGGAAAGTCATCAATGTAATCCCCCATATACACAAGCTGAAAAAAAATAAAACACATAATCATATCCTTAGATGCTGAAAAGGCATTTGATAAAATCCAAAAGCCATTCATATTTAACATCTTGGAGATCTTTTCTTGTTTCATCCATTCGCCTGCAAATTTCATGATATCCTTGTTTTTAATAGCTGAGTAGTATTCTTTGTGTAAATGTGCCATAATAGCATCAAGTATTATAAAATATCTTGGGGTAAATCTAACTAAGCATGTGAAAGACTTATATTACGAACATCTCAAGTCTTTGAAAAGAAAAAATTAAGAAGATACCAGAAGATAGAAAGATCTCCCAAGGTCATGGATCAGGAGGATTTACGCAGTAAAAATGAATGGCCAGAATGCCTGGCATTGTATACACTCACTTTTTTAATTTTTTTAACTTTTATTAATTACACTTTATTCACTTTGTATCCCCCATAAACCCCTCTCTACTCCCCTCCTAATCCAAACTTCCTTCCCACTTATTCACGCATGCACTTCCCCAAGTCCAATGATACAGGAGGTCTTCCTCTCCTTTCTTCTGATCCTAGTCTATCATATCTCATCAGGAGAGACTGCATTGCCATCTTCTGTGCCCTGGTAAGGCTGCTACCACCTCAGGGGGAGGTGATCAAAGAGCAGAGCAATCAGTTCATGTCAGAGGCAGTCTCTGTTCTCAATAATATGGAACACACTTAGACACTGAACTGCCATGGGCTATATCTGTGCAGAGGTTCTAGGTTATCTCCATGCATGGTACTTGGTTGGAGTGTAAGTCTCTGGAAAGACCCCTGAGTTCAAATTTTCTGGTTCTGTTGCTCTCCTTGTGGAGTTCCTGTCCTCTATAGATCTTACTATTTCCCTCTTCTTTCATAAGATTCCATACACTCTTCCCAACAGTTGGCCATAAGTCTCAGCATCTGCTTAGATACTATGCAGGGCAGAGCCTTTAAGAGGCCTCTGTGGCAGCTTCCTAACTTCTTTCCTGTTTTCTTCTTCTTCTGATGTCCATCCTCTTTCCCTTTCAGGATGGGGACTGAGCATTATAGCCAGAGACTTCCCTCTTGATTAGTTTCTTTAGGTGTACAGAGTTTAGTACGTTTATCCTATATTATATGTCTATATGAGTGAGTATATACCATGTGTGTCTTTCTGCTTCTGGGACAGCTCACTCAGGATGATCCTTTCCATTTCCGACCAGTTACCTGCAAATTTCATGATTTCCTTGTTTTTCATTGCTGAGTAATATTCCATTGTGTAGATGTAGTACAATTTATGTATCCATTCTTCAGTTTAGGGGCATCTGGGTTGTTTCCAACTTCTGGCTATTACAAATAAAACTGTTGCAAACATGGTTGAGCAAATATCCTTATTGTGTACTTGATCCTCTTTTGGATATATGCCTAGGAGTGGTATGGCTGGATCTTGAGGAAGCACTATTCCTAGGTGTCTGAGACAGTGCCAGATTGATTTCCAGAGTGGTTGTACAAATTTACATTCCCACCTGCAGTGGAGAAGTGTTCCCCTTTCTCCACAACGTTTCCAGCATGTGTTGTCACAGGAGTTTTTGATCATGGCCATTCTGATGGATGTAAGGTGAAATCTCAGGGTTGTTTTGATTTGCATTTCTGTGATGGTTAATGAGGTTGAGCATTTCTTTAACTATTATACTGCCATTCATTATTACTCTACAGAGAATTCTCTATTTAGCTCTGTTCTCCATTTTTAATTGGATTACTTGGTTTGTTGCTTTTCAGCTTCTTTATTTCTTTATATATACTTGATATTAGCCTTCTGTCAGATAAAGGGTTGGTGAAGATTCTTTCCCAATCTGTAGGCAGTCGCTTTGTTTTGATGACATGTCCTCTGCTTTACAGAAGCTTTCAGTTTCATGAGATCCCATTTATTGATTGTTGCTCTTAGAGTCTGTGCTGTTGGTGTTCTATTCAGGAGTTGTCTTCTGTACCAATGAGTTCTAGGGTCTTCCCCACTTTTTATTTTAACCGATTTAATGTGTCTGGTTTTATGTTGAGGTCTTTGATCCACTTGGACTTCTGTTTTGTGCAGGGTGATAAGTATGGATCTATTTGCATTTTTCTACATGTAGACATCCAGTTAGACCAGCACTATTTGTTGAAGATGCTATCTTTTTTCCACTGTATGTTTTGGCATCTATGTCAAAAATCAGGTGTCCACAAGTGTGTGGGTTCATTTATGTGTCTTCTATTTGATTACATTGATCCACCATTCTGTTTCTATGCAAGCACCATGTAGTTTTTATTACTGTTGCTCTATAGTACAGCTTGAGAACTGGGGTGGAGATACCTCCAGAAGATCTTTTATTGTAGAGGATTGTTTTAGGAATTCTGGGTTTTTTGTTACTCCATATGAAGTTGAGAAATTTTCTTTCAATGTCTGTAAAGAATTGTGTTGGTAATTTGATGCGAATTGCATTTAATCTGTAGATTGCTTTTGGTAAGATGGCCATTTTTACTACGTTAATCCTGATAAGCCATGAGCATGGGAGATCTTTCCAACTTCTGATATCTTCTTTTAATTCTTTCTTCAGTGACTTGAAATTTTTTTTTTTTCATACAAGTCTTTGTCTTGCTTGGTTAGGGTCACACCAAGGTACTTTATGTCTTTTATAGTTATTGTGAAGGGTGTTGTTTCCCTAATTTCTTTCTTAGCCCTTTGGCTTTTGTATACAGGAGGGCTAATGATTTTTTGAGTTAATTTTTTATTCGGCCACTTTGCTCAAGGTGTTTATCAGCTATAGGAGTTCCCTGGTAGAATTTTTGGGGCCACTGAGGTATACTATCATATCACCTACAAATAGTGATAATTTGACTTCTTCCTTTCCAATTTGTATCCCCTTGATCTCCTTCAACTGTCTTATCACTCTAGCAAGGACTTCCAGAACTATGTTGAAGAGATATGGAGAGAGTGGGTAGGCTTGCCTTGTCCCTGACTTCAGTGAGATTGTTTTAAGTTTCTCTCTGTTTAGTTTGATGTTGGCTATAGGCTTGCTGTATATAGCCTTTACTATGTTTAGATATGTGCCTTGTATCCCTGATCTCTCCAATACTTTAAACATGAATGGATGTTAGATTTTGTCAAATGCCTTTTCAGCATCTAAGGAGATGATCATATGGTTTTTCTCCTTCAGTTTGTTTATGTCGTGGATCACATTGATGGATTTCCATATACTGAACCACCCCTGCATGCCTGGGATGAAGCCTACTTGGTCATAGTGGATGATGTCTTTGATGTGTTCTTGAATTCGGTTTGCAAGTAGTATGTTGAGTATTTTTGCATCAATGTTCATAAGAGAGATAGGTCTGAAATTCTCTTTCTTTGTTGGGTATTTGTTAAGTTTAGGTACCAAGATGACTGTGCCTTCATAGAATGAGTTTGGTAGTGTTCCTTCTGTTTCTATTTTGTAGAATAGTTTGAAGAGAACTGGTGTTAGCTCTTTTTTGAAGGCTAGTATAATTCTGTGCTGAAACCATCTGGTCCTGGACCTGTTTTGGATGATAGACTTATGATGACTGCTTCTATTTCCTTAGAGAATATAGGATTATTTAATTGATTTATCTGGTCTTGATTCAGCTTTGGCAAGTGAAATCAATCAAGAAAATTGTCTATTTCGTTTAGATTTTCAAATTTTGTGGCATATAAACGTTTGAAATAAGTCCTAATGATTGTTTGGATTTTCTCAGTGTCTGTAGTTATGTCCCCCTTTTCATTTCTAATTTTGTTGATTTGGATGGTGTCTCTCTGCCTTTTAGTTAGCTTGGCTAAGGGTTTGTCTATCTTTTTTATTTTCTCAAAGAACCAGATCTTGGTTTCATTGATTCTTTGAATTGTTTTATTTGTTTCTAACTTATTGATTTCAGCCCTGAGTTTGATTATTTCCAGCCGTCTACTCCTTTTTTGTTGTATCTGCTTCTTCCCCTCCTCCTAGGGTTTTTTAGTGAGCCATTAAGTAGCTTGAATGAGCTGTCTCTAATTTCATTTTGAAGGCACTTAGTGCTATGAACTTTCCTCTTAGCACTGCTTTTGTTGTTTCCCACAAGTTTGGGTATGTTGTGCCTTCATTTTCATTGAATTCTACAAATACTTTAATTTCTTTCTTTATTTCTTCTCTGACCAAGCTGTCATTTAGCAGCAAGTTGTTCAGTTTCCGTGTGTGTAGTCTTTTTGCTATTTTTGTTGTTATTGAGTCCCAGCTTAATTCTATGGGGATAAGATAGGATAAAAGCAATTATTTTAATCTTCTTGTATTTGTTGAGGCTCGCTTTATGACCAACCATATGGTCTATTTTGGAGAAGGTTCCATGAGGTGCTGCGAAGGTGGTAAATTCTTTTGTGTTTGGGTGTAAGGTTCGGTAGATGTCTGTTAGGTCCATTTGATTCATGACCTCTGTTAGAGACATTGTTTCTTTGTTTAATTTCTGTTTAGTTGACCTGTCCTTTGTTGAGAGTGGGCTGTTGAAGTCTCCCACTATTAATGTGTGGGGATCTATGTGTGGTCCAAGTTTTATCAATGTTTCTTTTACAAATGTGGGTGCCCTTGTATTTGGGGCATAGATATTCAGGATTATGATGTCTTCCAAGTGGATTTTTTTCTTAACGAGTATGAAGTGTCCTTCCACATCTCCTTTGATTAATTTTGGTGGAAAGTCTAGTTTATCAGATATTAGAATTGGTACTCCTGCTTGCTTTTTGGGTCCATTTGCTTGGAAAACTGTCTTCCAGCCCTTTATGCTTTGGTAATTTCTTTCTTTGTGACTTAGGTGTGTTTATTGTATGCAACAGATTGCTTGGTCTTGTTTACGCATCTGTTCTATTAGTCTGTGTTTTTTTTATTGGAGAATTGAGTCCATTGTTGTTGAGAGAGATAAATGACTAGTGGCTGTTAGATCCTTTGATTTTGATATTGGCTGTGGTCATAGTTTATGTGCTTGGTTGCTTTTTGTTTTACTGTAGTGAGGTTACTTATTTCCTGTGTTTTCTTGGAAGTAGCTAGTTTTTTTGGGTTGTATTTTTCATTCTAGGGTCTTCTGTAATGCTGGATTTGTGTGTATGTATTGTTGACATTTGTTTTTGTTGTTGAATATCTTGTTTTCTCCATCTATGAAGACTATGAATTTTGCTGGGTATATTATGCAGGGTTGACATCTGTGTTCCCCTAGGGTCTGCATGATATCTGTCCAGGCCCGTTTGGGTTTCATAGTCCCCATTGAGAAGTCAGGTGTGATTCTGATGGGTTTTATATTAAATGTTACTTGGCCTTTTTCCTTTGCAGGTTTTAGTATTTTTTTTCTCTTTTCTGTATACTTACTGTTTTCATTATTATGTGGTATGCGGATTTTCGTTTCTGGTCTAATTTATTGGGTGTTCTGTAGGCCTCTTTTATTCTTATTGGCCTCTCCTTTAAGTTGGGGAAATTTTCATCAATGATTTTGTTGAAAATATTTTCTGGGCCTTGGAGGAGGGAATCTTCTTTTTTCTTTATTCCTGTTATTCTTAGGTTTTGTCTTTTCATGTTGTCTTGAATTTCTGGGAAGTTCTGTATCAGGAAATTTTTAGATTTAACATTTATTTTCTTTGACAGATACATCTATTTCTTCCATTGTATCTTCCACACCTGAGATTCTTTCTTCCATCTCTTGTAGTCTATTGGTTGTGCTAACCTATGTACTTCCTGTTTTTTTCCCTAAGTTCTTCCTCTCCATAATTTCCTCCATTTGTGTTTTCTTTAATTTTTCCTATTCTATCTTCAGATCTTGAGTTGTTTTGTTGATTTCCTTCACCTGTCTGACTGTATTTTCCTGTTTTTTCCTTCAATTCCTTCAGATATTTGTTTGAACAGTCTTCTGTTTCTTTTATTTCTTTCAGTGATTTAAGTATTTCCTCTCTAAATACCACAAACTGTTTGGCTGCAACTTCCTGTATTTCTTTATGGATGGCCATAATCTGTTTTGCTTTAACTTTTCTATTTCTTTAACGATGGCCATTATCTGCTTGCTTTTATCTTGTTCTATTTCTTTATGGTTGACCATAATCTGTTTGACTTTATCTTTCTCTGGTTCTTTACACATTTTATTTGTTTCCTCTATTATCCTCTTCATGAGCATAGATGTTTGATCATTTTTTTGAATTTCAATTATGCTGGGGTGTCCTGGGCTACTTGCCCCAGGATAACTGGGTTCTGGAGATGTCATATTGCTCTTTCTTTTGTTGGTTGAGATTTTACATTGGCCTCTACCTTTTGGAGTATCCTAGGAGTTGGGTGTTAGTTTCTGGTGGTTCCTGGAATCCTGTGGTGGTGAGAATCCCCTTGTCAGGAAGCTGACTTTTTCCTGAAGGAAGCCTTCTCAGCTTTTTGGGTATGGTTACTGTATGGCCAGTGTTTTACAGGAGTTGACACAGCTCACCTCAGATGTACAGACCTGAGTGGTAACTGTGGTCCTAGTTAGTTGAGAGGGCTCTCCTCTCACCTGGAGAAGTCCTGGAGACACACACACACACACACACACACACACACACACACACACACACACATATATATATATATATATATATATATATATACTATTACATTACCTAGATCATAGTAACTGTTATAGCTATCGCTTTTAACAGTTATTTTGTTGTTGTTGTTGTTGGGAATATTAAAAATGTTCTCAATTTTTACAAGTCATGCAGAATTTATTATCCAAGGAACTATAAACATCTTACTGATTTATGGATCCTTAGAAATTCTTGTTCCAAACTAGAAACACACTTTTCCTGTACACTATATTTTCTAATGTAGGTTCTTAGCTCATATTATTTTGCTTTCTAATCTGAAACTAAGTTATCATCTTAGAGTCCTCTATTCTGTCTCCTTTGTTTGATTATTCATGTTATGTTTGTGACAGTGCTGGGGTAGACATCAAAGCCTCCTACACTATAGCTGACTCTAATCTCATTCTAAAACCACAGCTTAGACAGTTCTTTTTTCTTTTACTAAAATTGCATGAATCTCCCTTACTTGTTCATTGCCCTTAATCTTCATGACCAATTGTTAAAGCCTACTTGAGTGACCTATGGCAGCAACCTCTCTGACACTGATGTTATGTCTTCTAATATATCACAGCATTGCCACGTATTATAATCCTGTAGTATATATCTGATCATGACTTGAGGAGAGCGTTATAAGATCTATATGTTTATGCCTAAATATCTTCCCATTTTCTATTTATAGGTTCTTGTGTATCAATACCCCCACAGACTTCGTATGTTCCCTAGCATATAAAACATACAAAGATATTTGATTTAGAAAGATAAGGAAATATAAATTTTATTTTATAATAATTCATGTTCCATAATATCTGTGGCTTCAAGGAAAAGAATAAAAGGCTTCACTCCCATAGTCATGATCAAAATGCATATATTTGTCATGTTTTTTCTCAGGTCTATTTTGTCCCAGTCACCAGAAAGGTTACAAAGCCCATGTCATGAACCCAGTTTTTTCTTCTTACCATCCTCCTCTCTCTCCCTGTGGATCATAATTTAGCTCTCAGTTACTACCGCAGCTGTATGTGTGCTACCATACTTCCCACCATTATGATAATAGACTAAACCTCTGAAACAGAAAGCATTAAAAGCTTTCTTTTATAAGAGGTACCTTGGTCACAGTCTCTTCACAGAAGTACAAGGTCATTTATCAATAACTATGTAAAACAATATTTTAAAATATTCTTAGGTATGTAAATTTATTATGTATATTACTTATCTAATGAAGATGTCTCTAGTATGGATTTTTTAAAGGCTGACTCTATATTAATTTATTTTACTTTTTGTTTTACCATGTGTGTGTCCACGTGTGTGTGTGCAATGTACATGATGTATGTGTGCATGCAGAAGCCAGAAGATGATGTTGGATCCACCAAACTGGATTTACAGATGGTTATAAGCCCCTTACATGGATGCTAGGAAACTGATTCAGGTCCTTCTAAAGAACAGCAAATGGTCTTAAACACTGAGCCATTTCTATAATCCAAAAGGCTGTGATTTTTTTTATTGTTTATTATTATTAGTTACATTTTATTAACTCTTTATCCCAGCTGTATCCTGCTCCCTTATTCCCTCCCAATCCCACCTTCCCTCACTCAGTTTCTCCCTGCCCCTTTCCAAGTCCTCGGATTGGGGAGGACTTCCTCCCCTTTCGTCTGGCCCTGTTTTATCAGGTATCTTCAGGGCTGGCTGCAAAGTCCTCCTCTGTGGCCTAGCAGAACTGCTCCTTCTTTGGGGAGTGGGGAGTCAAAGAGCCTGCCATTGAGTTCCTGTCAGAGATAGCCCCTGTTCCCCTTACTATGGAAAACCAAGTGGTTATTGAGCTACCACGAGCTTTGTCCAAATAAAGGTTCTAGGTTATATCCATAAATGGTCCTTGGTTGGAGAAACAGTTTCAGAAAAAAAAAACCCTGTTCCCAGATATATTTGGTCCTTGTGGGGCTCCTATCCTTTCCCTATCATACTAGCTCCCCTTCTGCCGAAAGTTTGGTTATGAGTCTTAGTATCTGTTTTGAAACGCTGCTTGGTAGGGTCTTTCAGATGCCTTCTGAGGTAGACTCCTGTCATAAGTCCTATGCATATCTCATTTGTCTTTCTAAGTGAGAATTGATCTTCTTACCTCGTGTCTGCTTTCTTGTTTATCTCCTTTAGGTGTATAGACTTCATTAGGTTTATCATTTCTTGTAGGTCTATATAAGTGAGTATATACCATGTTTATCTTTCTCCTTCTGGGATAATTCACTCAGAATGATTTTACTAGATCCCACAATTTGCCTGAAAATTTCATGATTTTCTCTTTTTAGATTGCTGAGTAGTAGTACATTGTGTAAAAATACCACAATTTCTGTATCCATTCCTCCGTTTATGGACTTTGGGTTGTTTCCAGGTTCTGGCTACTACGAATAAAGGTGCTACAAACATGGTTGGGCAAATGTCCTTGTGTACTTGAGCAAATTTTGGGTATATACCTAGCAGTGGTATAGCTGGGTCTTTTTTAAAATTTTTTTATTAACTTTTATTAATTACACTTTATTCATTTTGTATTCCCCCATTAGCCCCTCCCTCCTCCCATCCCGGGCCCATCTTCCCCCCTTGTCTGCATGCATGCCTCTCCACAAGTCCACTCATAGGGGAGGTCCTCCTCTCCTTCTTTCTGATCTTAGTCTATCAGTTCTCATCAGAAGTGGCTGCATTGTCAGGGTTCTAGATTATCTCCATGAATAGTCCTTGGTTGGAATATGAGTCTCTGGGAAGTTCCCTGTGTTCAAATTTTCTTCTTCTGTTGCTCTCCTTGTGGAGTTCTTGTCCTCTCAGGCTCTTACTATTTCCCACTTCTTACATAAAATTCCATTCATTCTGCCCAACAGTTGGCCATCAGCCTCAGCATCTGCTTTGACAGTCTGCAAGGCAGAGGCTTTCGGAGGCCCTCTGTGACAGGTTCCGAAGTTGTTTCCTGTTTTCTTCTTCTGGCTTTCAGAGGCCCTTTGTAGCAGGTTCCTAGGTTGTTTCCTGTTTTCTTCTTCTTCTGATGTCCATCCTCTTTTCCTTTCAGGGTGGGGATTGAACATTTTGGTTAGGGTCCTCTCTTTTGCTTAGTTTGTTTAGATGTACAGATTTTAATGGGTTTATTCTATGTTGTATGTTTCTATGAGTGAGTATATACCATGTGTGTCTTTTTGCTTCTGGGGCAACTCACTCAGGATGATCCTTTCCAGGTCCCACCATTTACCAGCAAATTTCATGATTTCCTTATTTTTCATTGCTGAGTAATACTCCATTATATAGATGAACCACAGTTTCTGCATCCATTCTTCAGTTGAGAGGCGTCTGGGCTGTTTTCAGCTTCTGGCTATTACAAATAAAGCTACTACAAACATGGTTGAGCAAATGTGCTTTTTGTATACATGAGAATCTTTTGGATATATGCCTAGGAGTAGTATAGCTGGATCTTGAGGAAGCACTATTCCTAGTTTTCTGAGAAAGCGCCAGATTGATTTTCATAGTGGTTGTACAAGTTTACATTCTCACCAGCAGTGGAGGAGGGTTCCTCTTTCTCCACAACCTCTCCAGCACTTGCTGTCACTTGAGTTTTTCATCTTGGCCATTCTGATGGATGTAAGGTGAAATCTCAGGGTCGTTTTGATTTGCATTTCCCTAATGGCTAATGAGGTTGTGCATTTCTTTAAGTGTTTCTATGCCATTCGATATTCCTCTATTGAGAATTCTCTGTTTAGCTCTGTTCCCCATTTTTTAATTGGGTTACTTGGTTTGTTGTTTTTCAGCTTCTTTAGTTCTTTATATATACTGGATATTAGTCCTCTGTCAGAGATAGGGTTGGTGAAGATTCTTTCCCAATCTTTGTAGGCAGTCGTTTTATTTTGATGACGGTGTACTTTGCTTTACAGAAGCTTTTCAGTTTCATTAGGTCCCATTTATTGATTGTTGCTGTTAGAGCCTATGCTGTGGGAGATCTGTTCAGGAAGTTGTCTCCTGTGCCAATGAGTTCTAGGGTATTCCTCACTTTTTCTTCTAACCGATTTAATGTATCGGGTTTTATGTTGAGGTCTTTGATCCACTTAGACTTTAGTATTGTGCAGGGCGATAAATATGGATCTATTTTCATTTTTCTTTATGTAGACATCCAGTTAGACCAGCAACATTTGTTGAAGATGCTGTTTTTTTTTTTTTTTTTGTTCCATTGAATGGATTTTTCTGCTTTGTCAAAAATCAAGTATTCATAGGTGTGTGGGTTTATTTCTGAGTCTTCTATTCGGTTCCATTGATCCTCCTTTCTGTTTCTATGCCAATACCATGCAGGTTTTATTACTATTGTTCTATGGTACAGCTTGAGATCGGGGATGGAGATACCTCTAGATGATCTGTTGTTGAACGGGATCATTTTGGAGATTCTGGGTTTTTTGTTTCTCCATATGAAGCTGAGAATCTTTTTTTCAAGGTCTGTAAAGAATTGAGTTGGTATTTTGATGGGAATTGCATTGAATCTGTAGATTTCTTTTGGCAGGATGGCCATTTTCACAATGTTAATCCTACCAATCCATGAGCACGGGAGATCTTTCCATCTTCTGAGATCTTCTTCAATTTCTTTCTTCAGAGGCTTGAAGTTTTTCTCAAACAGGTCTTTCACTTGCTTGGTTAGTGTCACCCCTAGGTACATTGTGTGGTTAGTGGCTATTGTGAAGGGTTTTGTTTCCCTTAATTCTTTCTTGGCCCTTTTGTCTTTGGTATACAAGAGGGCTTCTAATTTTTTTGAGTTGATTTTGAATCATGACAGTTTGCTAAAGGTGTTTATCAGCTGGAGGAGTTCTCTGGTTGAATTTTTGTGGTCGCTCATGTATACTATCATATCATCTGCAAATAGTGACACTTTGACCTCTTCCTTTCTGATTTGTATCCCCTTGATCTCCTTTAGTTGTTCTATTGCTCTGGCTAGGACTTCAAGTACTATGTTGAAGAGGTATGGAGAGAGTGGGCAGCCTTATCTTGTCCCTGATTTCAGCGGGATTGATTTAAGTTTCTCTCCATTGAGTTTGATGTTGGCTATAGGCTTGCTGTATATTGCCTTTACTATGTTTAGATATATGCTTTGTATCCCTGATCTCTCCAAGACTTTAAACATGAATGGGTTTTGGACTTTGTCAAATGCTTTTCGGCATCTAAGGAGATGATCATGTGGTTTTTCTCCTTCAGTTTGTTTATGTGGTGGATTACATTGATGGATTTTTGTATGTTGACCCACCCTTGCATGCCTGGGGTGAAGCCTACTTGGTCATGGTGGATATCTTTGATTTGTTCTTGGATTAGGTTTGCAAGTATTTTATTGAGTATTTTTGCATCAGTGTTTTATTAGAGAGATAGGTGTGAGGTTGTCTTTTATTCGTTGAGTCTTTTTGTGGTTTAGGTATCAAGGTAACTGTGGTTTCATAGAATGAGTTTGGTAACGGTCCTTCTGTTTCTATTTTGTGGAATAATTTGGAGAGAATTGGAGTTATCACTTCTTTGAAGTTCTTCTAGAATTCTGCACTGAATCCATCTGGCCCAGGACTTTTTTTTGGAAGGGAGACTGTTGTTGACTGCTTCTATTTCCTTGGGGGAAATAGGACTATTCAATCTTTCTACCTGATCTTGAATTAATTTTGGTAAATGAAATATATCAAGAAAATTGTCCATTTCTTTTAGATTTTCTAATCTTTGGCATATAGGCTTTTGTAGTATGACCTAATGATTGTTTGGATTTCCTCTGTGTCTGTAGTTATGTCACCCTTTTCATCTCTGATTTTGCTGATTTGGATAGTTTCTCTCTGCCTTTTGGTTAGTTTGGCTAAAGGTTTGTCTATCTTGTTGATTTTTTCAAAGAACCAGCTCTTGGTTTCATTGATTCTTTGAATAGTGTTATTTGTTTCTAGTTGATTGATTTCTACCCTGAGTTTGATTATTTCTAGCGTCTGCTCCTCTTGGGTGCATTTGCTTCTTTTTTCTCTAGGGCTTTCAGTTGGGCCATTAAGTTGCTTGTATGAGATATCACAAAATTTTTCTTGAAGTCATTTAGTGCTATGAATTTTCCTCTGAGCACTGGTTTCTTTGTATCCCATAAATTAGGGTATGCTGTACCTTCATTTTCATTGAATTCTAGGAAGTTTTTAATTTTTTTCTTAATTTCTTCCTTAACGAAGCTATCATTGAGCAGCAAGTTGTTCAGTCTCCATGTGCTTGTAGGCTTTTTTTCTAATTCCAATTTTGTTGATGTCCAGCTTTATTCCATGGTGGTCAGATAGAATACAGGGAACTTTTTTTAAAAACACAATCTATGGCATTTAATATACAAATTGTAGATAGTTTTAGAATATGAAATAAACTTGATACAGTAGAAGAATTTTATTTACCTGATACATAAGATAAGAGTGATACTCTGATGTGTAGATGTTTTCTAACTATGTGCCTACATATAGAGATTTATTAAGGTATTACATGATGTCAACCTGCTCCTAAGAAACCATATGTAGTGCATTGTCTCCTGGATATAATATGGTAATTGCAATTATGAGCACAATATAGCTTTGGGTACCTCCACAAGGCCTCAAAACACACACACACACACACACACACACACACACACACACACACACACACACACACACA